>NC_092859.1:82306842-82311255 GCF_032062135.1 Pyxicephalus adspersus | reverse complement strand
GGAATATAATATTCTTTCTATCAACAACTGGCTCATGTAGAATGTTTGGATCACCTGGTTTTAGGGCACATCTTGGAGGCCAATTCCTTTCCACCCAATGCCTCTCACAAGCTCTGCTGTCCCACATGCACTGATAACAGGGATACTTGGTGTTTTCGCATTGCTGACCAAGAAGGAAGCATACCATTTTAAGGACAACACAGATAACCCAATTGTGTTGGTGATATTGCAACAACTCAATGACTCTCTTTATGTCTGCATATTCTTCACAAAGGGAAACTGAATGGCCATTTGGACTGACCCAGATATATTGCCAATGTGAAGAAGGACACACTTTAGGCTCCGCTTTTAGCTAATGATGAATAGTCGCTATTCAGTTGAGTTATAGATTGGAATTCCCAATTCCTCCATTAAGGTACCAGGTATGTTTTGGCAATATAGCTAATGAGTTGTCTGAACTCAAACCAATAGATATATACTGACAACATCCCTAAATTCTTGACTACGTAGAAAGGTAGGTATATTTGTGGGACTTTAAAGGCAGTTCAGTACATATCACAAAATGGGCTCAAATATAAAAAAAATATTGGATACATTATATATTGTACATTATTGGATTAGACATATCTCTGTACACACTTTTCTTTGGATTGTGACATATGTGGGTGATTGGCCTATATTTTAAGTTGAGCTATAACCTATGCCGATCTATTTATACAAGTTGTGCAGTTATAGTATATTTATATTGGTTTTAATATATCTGAACCTTCTATACATCTTAGTGCACTTTTACATATATGTGTGTACATGTACACTGTACTTACATTGGTCCTAATGCTGTTACCTGAACATTTACAGCTGCTGGTTATTACTCAGTAACCAATGAGAATATACCTGACCCAGAAAAACAAAATATATATTTAGTGGATCCATTGGTTTTCGGTTTGAGCGTCTTTCTCTCTTTCTGCTGGAGGGGGTCCTCCTGTTCCCCATGACTGCATCCCATGCCAGGCTTAGTCACACTCGATACAATATACTGTGGTTTTATACCCTTGGTATGTACTTATGGATTATATATTGTATTGCTTGTAAATGTGAAAATTGGGGTTTTAAAAGTAATAATTATTCTGCTTGTTTTTATTATAGTGTATTTTATCTATTGAGGTCTTGTATAATCTCTGATAAAAATGGAATAATTCTGCAAAACCTGTTGAATTATCAGAATCTATTACAACATCTCAATGTTATACACAAATGTTTGGTGCTATGTACTGAGCATTTTTATGGAATTCACAAGTCATAAAAACTCACTGTTTTTATGACTTGTGTTTAATAAAAGATTACTTGTTTTTTTATATTTGAGCTCATTTTGTGATATGTACTGAACTGCCTTTAAAGTCCCACAAATATACCTACCTTTCTAGGTACTTATGTCATGGCAATAAACAAAGCCACTGTCAGTTCTAAAGTACTGCAGAAAATCAATTTCTCTCATTTGAAAGTACGATACCTTAGTTCCTTTTTCAAGTAAGGAGTTCTGAAGCCTTCTTCGATTGTCCCAACTCACCTACCAAATCACTCAACCCATGCTGATCAAATCCTTTACGAACAGAGTCCTCTTCAATTTCAAACTCATCATCAATGTTATCACCTAGTTCATCACCAGAATCATGTTCTTCAAGAGAGGGTAGTGTAACAAAAACCAGCGCTCTGAATGAGCCACTGGGCGATTAGCCGATGGTAGATTAGGATACTCTGTGTTACATTTATTTTTCTTGTTATATCCTGAAGTTTTCACTATACAAAAGTAACAGTCACTCAAATGATCTCCTGGCTCTCACCAAACCATAGGTATACCAAATGGCATCTTATCGCGTGTTCCCTTTGTCCACATCCGTAAACCCTCGACACACTGTTTGCACACCTTATGAGGGACCCAAGACTTATCTTGATCACCAATGTGCTGATGTTCGCCCTTTGACTTGGAATGATGAAACTGCCACAGATATAACACAATGAATCAGGGTTGTTTAGACATGATCTGAAAGAAAGGAAATAATTGTGTAAATAGAAAAATAAATTTTGCTTATTCACTACGTAGAGCAGTGCACAACCTCTGACCACACTGTCTTGCGTGTAAATGAATAGCCTATACTGTACAAATCCATGCTATAGTAATCGCATTAATATAAGTAAATAATATAGTAAAAAAAATTGGTTCAAAATTGTTCCCCAGTGTTATATATAATAAATATATAATAGGAATAAAACAACCTCTTCTTTTTTCCTTGTCTGAACATGGATGATTGACAAGTAAAAATTGCAAACTCCAGTGGGACTCACATATCCCAAGAGGCAGCAGAATCCAATAACATGCTGTACATTGGCAACACTACAACAATGTGTAAATGCATTTCTGATGCCAGAGTCCTCCCTTGTGCTGTGGGGACCAGCTGGCTCCCAATGGTGGCAGAGATAAAGATGGTGAAGTAGGACATGAGGAGAAGCTGCAAAATAGCAAGGAAGATTAGGTCAAAGGAGGATTGGTTGGGTGGTGTATTTATTAAAGCCTTTTCAGTAGAAAAAGTGAGTGTATTAAAAAAAACCAAACCATAGGTATACCAAATGGCATCTTATCGCGTGTTCCCTTTGTCCACATCCGTAAACCCTCGACACACTGTTTGCACACCTTATGAGGGACCCAAGACTTATCTTGATCACCAATGTGCTGATGTTCGCCCTTTGACTTGGAATGATGAAACTGCCACAGATATAACACAATGAATCAGGGTTGTTTAGACATGATCTGAAAGAAAGGAAATAAGTGTGTAAATAGAAAAATAAATTTTGCTTATTCACTACGTAGAGCAGTGCACAACCTCTGACCACACTGTCTTGCGTGTAAATGAATAGCATATACTGTACAAATCCATGCTATAGTAATCGCATTAATATAAGTAAATAATATAGTAAAAAAAAATGGTTCAAAATTGTTCCCCAGTGTTATATATAATAAATATATAATAGGAATAAAACAACCTCTTCTTTTTTCCTTGTCTGAACATGGATGATTGACAAGTAAAAATTGCAAACTCCAGTGGGACTCACATATCCCAAGAGGCAGCAGAATCCAATAACATGCTGTACATTGGCAACACTACAACAATGTGTAAATGCATTTCTGATGCCAGAGTCCTCCCTTGTGCTGTGGGGACCAGCTGGCTCCCAATGGTGGCAGAGATAAAGATGGTGAAGTAGGACATGAGGAGAAGCTGCAAAATAGCAAGGAAGATTAGGTCAAAGGAGGATTGGTTGGGTGGTGTATTTATTAAAGCCTTTTCAGTAGAAAAAGTGAGTGTATTAAAAAAAATCATGGGTGCATTTTCAACTTGTAAGTATGATATGGTAAATAAGAAGCTTGGGCTAAGTTTCCATTTACATTCACTTCAGGAGAACACATAATTACCCTTAACAGCATGCTTTTTTTTTTAATCATCCAATTTAGTGGCCAAGTTGTTTTGCCTTACAGTAGCATAAAGCAAGGTCATGGTCCTGGTTACTCTGCTTGGCAGTGTTAAAACATACTGACATCCTTTCCCAGGTAAAATGAATCCCATAAATGTGTTTTAACATTGTGCTTTCATGAAGTTAATCTTTTATGTTACAAATATGCTTAGCTATCTGCAAAACATTTTACAGACCTTTTCTTTTATTTATTAACTACCAATAAATATAGATCTAACAGTCAAAGTGGCATATTAAAAGAAGTGTTATTAAAGAAAAAACAATTATAATGGGAAATACAGGAAATCACAGATAGGAAAAAAATCTGTTTTCTCAAGGTACCCATATATGGTTTGATCTTGTTTCCATTTTTTAGAGAAAAGGAGTACAAAGAGTGCCAAATACAAGTTCAAAAAGGAAAAAACATGAATTTGATATTTGTTTCTGTTGAGCAATGTTGTGCAGGGGTGAAACTATACTGCTGTTCACTGCCTATGGGAGTTCATTAAACCATACATTGAGCAGTAGATTAGTGTATGCTGATAAAACAGAAAACAAATCCTTTGTTAGTGGGTAGCTTTAACCTGTAGTAGAGATATGATTGGCAAGACTGCCTAGGAAATCTTACATTTTTAATGGTAAATTAAATAACATAGCAAACATTTCCATTTTACTTTCTCGCCTGTCTGCTCTGTTGTTTAATTTATGATTGATCATTTGTTATTTAACTGGTAAAATGCTTAATTTATGCATTTGCTCTAAATACTTGATACCCACACTGTGGGACTTTAATCTCAAGGTCTCTTTGCAACTGCTTTGTTTCCTATAAATAAATTTGCTCTTAGACTGCATGCATGAAGAGTTAAAGTATGTCTGGGCAAAGAAAATCATAGTCAGTGCAATACATGC
>NC_092859.1:82304206-82306129 GCF_032062135.1 Pyxicephalus adspersus | reverse complement strand
CACAGCAAGCCCAGCAGCCCAATCAGGAGAGATCTGAGCACAGGCATATATACAGGGAATGAGGGAGGGGTTAGTCATTCCATCTTGTGTTCTGTGTGAAGGATAGAAGCAGGGAGAGACGTGGATTGTGACAGGGACAGTTTAGGAGCCTTCTGTATATCTGTATATATACAGTTTTTTCAGTTTTTGATGCTACCTGTTCCTATTTACCAAAAAAGCCAGTTTGGTAACGAAAAATTTTTGTCCTATTATAAAAAAATACAGATATTTCAGTGTTTGATAGCTTTTGCTATTTACCAAAGAAGACTGTTTGGTACATAAACTTTTCTTTCTTACTATAAAAAAAATACAGATATTTCAGTGATCAAGTGGAGGGATAGACAGGCTTTTATAGGCGGAATTTTTTTTAAAAAGTAAGTAATTTTTTATTGTTATACAGTATATTCCTATACCATACATAGATAAACTAGCTAATGATCTACAAGTTATCAAAGTCTGTGATTACATACACAAGCAGGGGAACAGTCAGAGAGGTGGCCGTGAGGGAGGTGGAGCTGGAGCAGACGCAGGGCACCCAGCAGATGAAGAGTCAGGCAAAGAAAAATAGCAGCAGAGTGGTTGCACGCACCTCTCCAGTGTGGTCCTTTTTCACGCTGAAAGACTATAACGGGTGCATAGAAATCTGCATCCTGTGCCACAGGCAGATCCGCAGAGGACAGGTCAGATCACATTTGGGTACAACATCCCTGCTTTCCCACATGCGCAAGAACCACAAACCAAAGATGGAGCAGTACTTGCGTTCTCTTGAAGGAGGTACAACCACGTCATCGTCTTTTCTTCCACCTCCATTGACTTCTTCTCCACCTCCAACTGTCATTGCTAGTATGTCTCAGGAGGTTGGTGCCACCCAGACTTCCAGCTGCGAGGTAGTATCAGCTTCTGCATGCAGGTTTCATGGCATCAGACGATGTTTGATGCTGTGAGATGGGTACTCCAGTGACACCTTCAGCTCCCATAGCTCCCAGTTCTTTCAGCCCTCTCTACCGGAGTTCTGCACAAGGCTTCAGGCTATGGGCCCAACCAACAACAGAGTCATTGAACTCAATTCACGTCTATCCAAACTATTGGCCTTGCAGCTACTGCCGTACAGTATTGTGGACTCCCCTTTGTGACCTGATGGCCTGTGCTGAGCAGCGGTGGAATATACCAAGCAGGCATTACTTCTCCCGGACAGCTGTACCCAGTTTACATGCACACGTAATGGAAAACCTCTCTCGGGCATTGGCATTCTTGGTGTCTGGCCAAATCCACATCACCATGGACAGCTGGACAACTAGTCATGGAGTGGGGTGCTACCTGTCCTTCACTGCTCACTGGGTGGCCTTGCATAGCACGGTCGGCAGTAGCCTGCAAGAGGCATTACAGCACCTGGTACCCCCGCCGAGGGGTGTGGTGGGAAAGCATGGGCGACCACAGTCCTCTCCCTCCTCCTCCTGCATTCCTTCTACCGTCAACCCATCTCTTTTCGACACTTCTCCTGAAAGGCCAGCAGCGGAGGACACTGTGGTTATGCGGGCATGCCACTACGGCTCCCTCAAGCACACACGTTGCCAGGCAGTGCTGAAACTGGTGTCCTTTGGGGAGAAAAGTCACACCAGGCTGGAACGAAATCATACCCATCATCTTTCTGCTTGATAATACCCTGTGTGGCCTGATGGAAAATGGAGATGGGAAAGGAGGGGAAGAAATGGAGGAGGACGATGAGGATGACCTTACACTCCATAGCGCACAGGCAGCATCAGGAGGAACAAGAAGGGACACTGGCCAGCATCAGGAGTTTCAAGAGGAAGAAGAGGAGGATGATGATTATGATGATGATGAGGGAGACATTGATGGGGCTGCTGGATAGGACCCGTCCAAACC
>NC_092859.1:82298887-82302680 GCF_032062135.1 Pyxicephalus adspersus | reverse complement strand
ACCATTGCCTTTGCCTAATTTTTCAGCTAAGTAATGTAAGATTGAGGGTTGGCATTCATGTCATCCACTTCATGATGCAAACTAGCAATATCGTCTACCTTCCTACCGATTCCGACACCACAGACCACAGATCAACAGTGCTGGCACACAAAACATCTTGGTCTGGCTCTTCTATGTTTAATTACAAATTTACAATATTTGTACTACACACTTCTGGGTGGCATTGATAATACATCCAGCTCTAGATGCCAGTTACCAATGTGGTCCCCACTCTGTCTCAAGGCCCACTGCCTCCTCCTGCTGCTGCTGCCAACTGTCAGTACTCCATTCAGTAAAATTGTACACTTCTGGGGGGCATTGATGATGCACTACACCCAGCTCTAGATGCCAGTTACCAATGCGGTCCACGCTCCATCTCAAGGCCCACCGCCTCCTCCTGCTGCTGCTGCCACCTGTCAGTACTTCATTAACAAAAATTGTACACTTCTGAGTGGCATTGACGATGCACT
The DNA here is from genome assembly GCF_032062135.1 of Pyxicephalus adspersus. Lineage (NCBI taxonomy): Eukaryota > Metazoa > Chordata > Amphibia > Anura > Pyxicephalidae > Pyxicephalus > Pyxicephalus adspersus. The sequence continues at coordinate 82,302,171 of NC_092859.1, read as the reverse complement.
ACACCCAGCTAGATGCCAGTTACCAATGCAGTCCCCGCTCTGTCTCAGGGCCCACCGCCTCCTCCTGCTATTGCTGCTGGCGACTGTCAGTACTCCATTCACTAAAATTGTACACTTCTGGGTGGCATTGATGATGCACTACACCCAGCTCTAGATGCCAGTTACCAATGCGGTCCCCGCTCCATCTCAGGGCCCACTGAATCCTCCTCCTGCTATTGCTGCTGGCGCCTATCAGTACACCATTTAAAAAAAAATAAATTACACACTTTTGTGTGGCATTGATGCTGCACTACACCCAGCTCTAGATGCCAGTTGTGTAGAGGATAGACACAGGGAAAGACTTGTAGTGTGACAGGGACAGTGTAGGAGCCATCTTAGTTCATTGTTAGCTGCATTGTTCAGTGTTTCATAGGGCATTTTTTTTACATGAGCTACTAGCTAGTCAGTTTTGTTAATATGTCAGCAGTCAGCATATTTAGTGCAAGTTATATTGTGTGTATTACACTGTTAGGTGCTGTTTACTGACTGCACATGCACTGAAGGTACAATTGTGTTTGCTGCTACTTGTAGTATCACGCAAAGCTAGTCAGTTTTGTTAAATTGTCAGCAATCAGCACATTTAGTGTAATCTATATTGTTTATTAGTGAAGACACTGTTAGTCATCTTGTTTTCACACTGTACATTCACTAAAGGTAAATAAAATTAATTGCAGTTCCTATTTACCAAAGAAGATCGTTTGGTACAGTTAAATTTCTGGCCTACTGTAAAATAAATACAGATATTTCAGTGTGTGATACCTGTTCCTTTTTACCAAAGAAGGCCGTTTGGTACAATGAAATTTTTGTGCTACTATAAAATAAATACAGATATTTCAGTATTTGATACCTGTTCATATTTACCAAAGAAGACCGTTTGGTACAGTGAAATTTCTGGCCTACTTTAAAATAAATGCAGATTTTTTTTTTTTTACACTAGCAATTTATTTGGAAATGGACAAATGTACAGTATTTTACAAAATACCCAATATTTGAAACAGTTGTATTAACCACCCGGGCGGTTAGCCCGACCTTGGTTCGGGGTAAGTAAACTTGCTACAATCGTTTGCCCCGAAGGTCTGGGTAGCTAAAATTATAAACATGTGTTACAGTGCAATCCGATTGTCATACAACATTGTATGACAATCGCATTACAACTGAAAAAAAATACTTACCTTGTCCCCGCAGCTCCTCCGGAGACGTCTTCTCTCTTCTATCTTCTCCGGCGTGTGCAGTGACGATCTCTGGGGATTCCCTGTGACGTTGCTGCATGCGTCGGTGCGGGCGGGAGGCGGGGCGGGAAATTTAAATAACTTTGCATTGAACTCAATACAAAAAAAGCTGTATTGAGTCCAATACAAAGAAATTTTTATATAATATATATATAATATAATAAATATATATATAATTAATAAATGTATAAAATTTTGGTGAGTTATGCGGTAATTCTTTTGTTGTTACTAGGCCTCAGGGAGACGCTGGTTCTTTCATCAGGGAAGGAACCAGTAGTCTCAAGCCCAGTCACTATTCCTAGGGCAATTCAGTGCTACTAGGGCCTAGGTTCCAGTGTATAAATATTCCCACCATCAGGGGACATTCATAGTCTCAGGAGTCAGGGCTAGGTTAGGGTGTCCGTAGGGGGTGACCATTTCCTTCTCCCTAGCCTTTGAAGGCCTAGTCCCTTGTATTTATCCTTCTGTTTTCTTCCCCTCCCCATTATCCGTGACACAGAGACTGCTGCTTGTGAGTTCAGTTCTCACATAGCGCCACCCTTTCTCAATGTCCTTATGTTTATGCTGCCTTCTGTACGCTGTCCATCACGCAAAAATCCTATTTGCCTGCTTTGCTATTAATGTGCTGTAAAGTCGGCCCAATTACTTTAATGGAATTCGCGAAATCTGTTCACCGAAATGCTGCCATCACCATGTTTCATTGTGGGAATGGTGTTCTTAGCGATTGATGGGAAGGGTTTTGTTTGCACCACACATTGTGGTTTTCATGATAGCCAAAAAGTTTAACTTTAGTCTCATTTGACCAGAGAACCATCTTTCATGTGTTTAGGGTATCTACCACATGCTGTTTGGCAAACTGATAAATAAGTGTCTTACACCAATGGCTTTTTTTCTGACCACTCTTTTATACAGCCCAGTTTCACTATGTGGAGTGTGCAGCTTAATGTGGTTCATACACACGTGCAATAATTGTCGTTGGAAAGGATCTTTCACAATCCTTTCGAAACGACTAGCACTGCACGATGTTTAAACAAGTGCTGTAATTACAGCACTGTTCTGCTCTATGGAGAGGGGAGGGGGAGAGCAACAGAGCGACACCCTGCTGCACGTTCTTCCCCTTCCCTTTCATCAGGATCATTAGTCGTCCATCGTCCGTGGATCTGCCAGGACGGTCGCACAGACGATGGATGACTGGCGCTGTACACACTGAGCCGATTATCAGGTGAGAACCGTTAGACGTGTGTACGTAGCTTTAGTGTTATCCTTGTTATCTTCCCTGATTAATTCCTTCTTTGCCTGGGTTTTGTGTTTTAATGGGTGGCACTTTTTTGTAAGGTTTGTAGCAGTGCTATATTTTTCACATTGTTATAAAAGAATTAATCATGGGACGTGAGTCAAAGTTTGGAATATTTTTTTATAGCCCAACCCTGATATATACTTTTCCACAAATTTCTCGCTGACCTGTTTGGAGTTCATTTTGGTTTTTATGTTGCTTAGTAGTGTTGCAGAGTTAGGAGCCTTTCAAAACAGTTCTGTATGTATACAAACATTAAATGGAAGCTTTCACAATGTACTGCAGCTGAAGGACAGCACTGAGACAGCACAATGACGCCTCTGAGTCAATTGTTCAGGCAATGCAGCAGTGCAAGGTGTATTGTATTTTATTATATTATATTTAGCTTAATTGATGTCTAAAAAGTAACTTCATAAAAAAAAAAAAAAAAAATTAAAATAAATTTTTACAGGATAATTAAGATGGCAACAATGGGCTGCAGACCCTTTCCTTGACCTATATGACAATGGGTTCATGAGTATTTAAACACTGTTAACCAGCACTGTCTACTGGATCAAGGGAAATGAACTACATACCCCCCACCTGGGAAAGCACCAAATATTTTTTACGACTACTGGTAGTTAAATAGAGTGGTTAACATTTTGCTGCTTTGCAGGTTCACATTATCACATATCAGAAAAGGGAAAGATCATATTTAGTAAGAATGAGCAATATAAAGGTTC
>NC_092859.1:82278477-82298178 GCF_032062135.1 Pyxicephalus adspersus | reverse complement strand
CCTATTACTTACACATATTGATCAAATGAACTATTTCTGAAGTTTCTGTATAGCAGTATTTGGAGTTTAGTTATCTGTTATTCAATAGGAAAACCCACACCCATTTTCTCAGCATGATGGACTATAAATGTGAGGATTCCACCTAAACACATTGGAATGGTATATAGTCTTTTTTTAATTGTGTACCATGTCTCCACACATAAATAAATATATATCTTCCTTATATTTGTTTTGAGTTTAGACTGTCATTCATTAGATTCTAAGTGGCCACACTTGGTTGCTTGTGACAATTCTCTACTAACCTGTAGATACCTGTAGAGTCTGGAATGTATTTCTTGTTTTTTTTTTCAGCATTGCATGTTTGACTATGAGGTGAATTTGCTGGGAAGTCCACTCTCAGGAAGCTTGAAAACTGTCTTAAATGTTTTCCACTTGTTAATAATCTTTATTATTATAATATTTATAATCGTATCAATGTAGAATGATAGATTTTGAGCTGTTTGGAAATGGCGTTATAACCCATCCAAGATTGACAGGCAGTAACAATTGTTTCTGTAGGATTATTGATGTCTTTCCTCCTTGGCATTGTGTTAACAAACACTCAAATACTAAAAAAGCAGCAAACTGCCAAAACTTCTGTTTTAATATTGGTGGTCACACCTCTGTGAAAGTGCATTTAATTAGCAGCACCTGGCTGTTACTTGCCTGGCTGTTCATTCTTGTGGAATTTGTAAGAATGTTCCTAATTTTTCACACACTGCTTCTGCATGTTCACTTAGTCTTTGTTAATATTTGGTAAATAAATATTATTATTAATATTATTATTATTATTATTATTAAACAGTATTTAAATAATGCTAACATATCTCACAGCCCTGTACAATAAATAGGAGTTGCAAATGACAGACAGATACAGACAGGGACACAGGAGGAGGAGAGGACCCTGCCCAGAAGAGCTTACAATTTAGGAGGTATGTGTAATATGTCATGCCTTGTTGATCTGAGGTTTTATCTATCTTAAGTCCTGCTGTGGAGCAAAATTTTTTTGTTATGTCATGATACACAAAACCGTAAAATGTAATTGTTTTTTTCATGACTGTAATGAAATTGTAACATTGGGAAATGCATTATGTACTACAGAAATATGGGGAAGTACCGTATTTTTTGCCGTATAAGACGCACTTTTTCTTACCCAAAACTGGGGGGGGAAAGTTAGTGCGTCCTATACGACAAATGTGTTATACAATAAATAAAATAATATACTCACCCAATACCCGATCCTGCATGTGTCTCTGGCTGCATGCAGCGTCTAATAAATATTCCAAATTGAATACTATTCAGAATTGTGCGTGAAAATATGTGGCTTTAGATTTGATTTCTACCATACCACTATCTTAAAAAACAGTACATCACTCGGTTTCTATGCAAATATTCACAAAATGGGGATTAAACATTACAGATTTTTAAAGGGACCTGAACTGTGGAACCTGGGCCCAAGAAAACGTTGAATAGCCAATAATGCATATTGTTTTCCTTTCAGCTGACCTTGTTTTTCTCTCTGTGGCTTCAGCTCATTCATTAAGCTAAAATTTCCTTTGTAGAGTGATTTTAATGATTGTTTACTGTTGGCATGATGACTGATGGAGAAGTAATCGGGAATCGTCAGCAAAAGTTCAGAAAGCACAGGTTCACAAAACTATTTTGTTTTGAATAACAATAACCAAAGGTTAAGAAAACCCTAACTTGACTTTGCATACATAGTCTTGTTTTAAGGATAAAATGTGAAAAGACCAACCTCTTGCAGTTGTATATTTAGTAAATGAGGAAAGTGCCATACACATATATAGACTCTGAGAAACTTACCAGTGTAGTCAATAATAAAAATCCACATCTCTATAAAAACCCTATGTGCTAAATAAAAAGAAATATGTTTTTAAAATGACTAGACCTCAAAAATCCAATTTCTTGGTTTTAAGTTTTTCTTAGACAACCCTTTTATTTAAAGTAAAAATGTTATTTACTGTATTTTTCGCCATATAAGACGCTCCAGAATATAAGACGCACCCAATTTTAAAGGAGGAAAATCTAGAAAAAATCTGATTCTGAAAGATTATTACCCTTCTGATCACTCATGTGCCATTCATACCGGTATTCCCCTTCTGATCACTCATGTGCCATTCAAATTCCCTTTCTGAACACTCTGTGCCTTTCAAATTCCCTTTCTGATCACTCTGTGCCTTTCAAATTCCCTTTCTGATCACTCTGTGCCTTTCAAATTCCCTTTCTGATCACTCTGTGTCATTCAAATTCCACTTCTGATCACTCTGTGTCATTCAAATTCCCCTTCTGATCACTCTGTGCTTTTTTTCCATTGTACAGCAGTTAGGACAGGGAACAGCAGGGGGCGCTGTGCCAGCTTCTTTCACTGCAGCCAGGAGGAGACACGCTGCTTGCTGCCAGAGAGGAGAAAAGACACATGCAGGATCGGGTATCGGGTGAGTATCTTATTTTAATTATTTTTTAACACATTTTTCGTATAGGACGCACCAACTTTTCCCCCCCAGTTTTGGGGAAGAACTGCGTCTTATACAGCAAAAAATACGGTATTTATTTTTTTAAAAAAGGTGCAGCGCCTCCCCTTGCTTGTCTTGAACGCAAAGCCTCCTGGGATGCGTGATATAGGTATGACTTTGCGTTCCATGGCTGCTCCTTCTGCGCATGCCCTAAGGAGTCCTTTCATTAAATAAAAAAAAAGGAAGAACAATCTTTTTTTTCCCCATGTACATCACCCAATCTCATGCAGTGCAAGATCTGGTGACCCAGGAAGAAGAACCCAGAAGAAGAAAGAGGAAGATGTCTGCTCTCTGTGCTTCTTCTGCTCTGGACAATCTTGCTGCTTTTTTATAGTAAGGCATCATGTATATAGAATTCTAATATTCACTAGGATTTGTTTTATATATTCATTTTACCAATATCCCTTTAATACACGTTTTGGTTTGTGGCAGAAACTAAGATTGGGAACCTGAAATCTGATGAATATATATCTCCCAGACTTCTATGGGCCATACTGTATGTTCATGTTGCAAGAAATCATTCAGAGAAGCAACAGACCATATAATTGGTTTGGATAAGAAGTAGGTTTGGAAAAAAGGCCATATATATAGCATAGCTACTGTATATATTATATAGAATATGTATACTTAGTTAAAGAAAGTATACTTTTAGAACAGACTGCTATTCCGCTTCAGAAGTTGGCATTTGATTTTGAGAGCAGGGCTCACTAGGCTTACCCTTTACTTACTTTCGGTTTTGTACATAAAAAATAAATATACTATAAAAACACAAGGCTATTGTGAAAATAGTGTTGGTTTTTTGATATTAGTGGTTGGAAACCAGCCATAATTTCCAGCTTCCACATAGGACCCAGGGGCTCTTTGTGCTTGCATGGTAAGCTGGTTAAAAACAGCACGGTATAGCAGACATATGGGCAGTCTACATATGAGCATATATTTTCTGCTGAAACATCATTTTAATCAAAATTATATAATTCAATTTGCCAGATTAGTTAGCCTTAAATTGGCCACACATGGTAAAGTCTGTTTGTGTAATCGTTTAAATTTAAAAACCAATAGCATTTTGATAATGCTGTAGTGAGTACGATTCAATAGATTCATGCAGCTGGCCACACATTTTATAAGTTCTTCTTTCCTTAAATGTTTCCTATGTTTTATTTGTAAGATTTTTGCATTTTTGTATCATTTAGCTTACAGTTAGGTCCAACATATTTTTTGTCCCTTATGGAAAAGTTATATTCTTGCGTGACTTTTACTTATCATTATTTGTTTGCCGTTTTTCTTTTTTTTTTAATAAAGTATATAAATAGAATATCATGCACAAACAAGTAAATGAGCACAAACAAAAAGAGTATTATTAAAGAATTATGAATGCGTTCTAGTTTCATACATTTAGTCCAATCCAAGTGATCTGTGATTTAATCGTGCTTAAATGTCAGAGTACACCAAAGCCACATACCCTGAAAGGAAAACGCCTACACACTGCTGAAATTATATCTAACAAACAGCTCCAACAATGCAATGGAAACTTCATCTCTTACCTTGCAATGATGAGGTGAACAGTAATATGACTATAATACAAAGTGCCTGGTTTTAATTAAACGGAAGAAACCTTGTAAAACTGATTTCTACCTTGGTAGTTAATACACTTAAGTGCTTTTAGATTTGATTATATAATGTTTTATAAAAATAGATATAATATCTGAACATGGTGGCCATGTAAGTGGAAGGACAGAAAAGAGCAAACTTACTGAATGAAACAGACCACAGACAAAGTCTATTAAATGAAATGAATGGAATATGACAACAAGGGAAATCAGCAAGAAATAACAGTATTATCTGCACCTTGTTAGTCCGTCCTCATTCCGGTTACATCCTCCCAATTATTGCTGAGGTCTTAGTTTAATTACCTGATTGAAAAATTACTTTAAATAATCTTCAGACTTAGTAATAATAATAATTATGAGTAGTGCTCAGTTTACTCATGTTTGGACAGATGAGTGGATATGTCAGTCAGGGATTTAGGTAAAAGAGAACATTCTGCATGAATGATGCAGCAAAAACATACAAAAAAGGCATTCTAGCTTTAGGCTAGGAGATAATACAGAACTTGTAAACTGCCTTTATTTGAAGCTTCCCAGTGACTTGAAGGTAACATATTCTTCAAATAATAATATGCAATTAGTGAAATGTCTGACTGTGGTATATATTTAGATGTATGTATTTAGAACCCTATAAACAACTATATGTTGGTATAACGTTCACAAGATAAAGTTGCATTCTTTATTCCATAACTTGCAGTTATAGTATTTTATCAAATATGGAAAACAGAGATAATAGAGGTATAAAGGAACAATATGTGGATTGAACATTAATAGGTAAGTCTAGTTGTAAAAATCTTCTACTGAAGTGGAACAATTTGGGTAATTGTTTTACTAAGCAAGTTATTTAGAGCACATATTTTATATTGTATTAGTGGGGTGTTCTTGTAGAATTGATGTCTGGTGCACAGCTTTTTAGTGGGTGCTTTGTGAAAGCAACCCATTGACCAAAGAGCAATAATCAATCAGTGTTGATCAATCAGCAAGCACATCAATAGAGAATGGCTAAGTGTCAATCTGGTCTGCAAACAATTTAGTAAAAATACAGTGTAATGGGAGAATAATAGAAAAAAAGAAGGCTACAGGCAGTTTTGTCACTTTGAAAATAGAAAACCTTTTAACAAGCTATCTAGTACAATCAAATGATTAGTGGTAGTAATAGGCAGTCCCAGCCTTTTCTGCAATTTTGCAAAAGACACTGTGGCACTGTGGGGGCTAGCTTGAAAGGGCCACATACAGAAGTTTAAAGATGTTTTGTAATAGACAAACGAAAACAACATTTAACAAATGTCAAAGTTTCTCGAAGTACAAAGAATGCACCAAATGGTCAAGTGAACATGTTTTGGGTACCTGGGAAATAAGTCAACAATCTCAGAAAATTGACAATATGACACTGACAGTATGATGACTAATAAAGAAATGTAAGATACAAAATTTCCCTGATGTTCTCGGACAGAACAAAGATCAAGCACTGGAAGTCTGAGACAAACTGGACAATGAAGGATATCAAGGAAAGGCGTCAGCAGAAACAAAGACACAACATTAAACTATTATTACACAGTATTTATATAGCACCATCATATTATGCAGAGCTGTACAAAGTCCATAGTTGCGTCACTAACTGTCCCTCAAAGGAGCTCACAATCTAATGCCCCTACCATAGTCATAAGGTCAATTGTTAAGGAGAAGCCAATTAGCCTCACTGCATGTTTTTGGGATGAGGGAAGAAACCCACGCAGCCACAGAGAGAACCTCCAAACTCCATGTGGATAATGTCCTGGCTGGGGATTGAACCTGAGACCTAGCGCTGCAAAGGCTAGAGTGCTAACCCCCGAGCCACCATGCTGCCCAAACTAGAAAGCCCAAACTAGAAAGCCCAAACTAGAAAGCCCAAACACAAACTGATTATTCCAGCTCGATGATACAAGTCAGGGAAAAAGTTTGTGCCAACTGATGTGTAAAGTGCAATAACCCATAGACACATACAGTTTACTACATAAGTGAAAGATGGACTCTGATTGTTGCCTGTGAATTACTGAAATATACACACTGCTCTTTGGCTTACTAAATAAACCTATAAACCTATTAAGTTGGCTTAGTCACTAGATATTCATACCAATGCAAATTCTTTGTTAAAGTTTATAAACAAACAATTTATTATTCCTAAAAAGTTACTAGCAGATAACTGCATATGTTTTATCCCACAATCCTGAATTTATTATACTACAGACTGACTGCAAAGTGATAGTAAAATAGCAATAAGCTGAATACAAGCGAGTCTGTAAACACATGTGGAACGAATGCTTTCCACATGCATCCCCATACAAAATCAATAACACTTCAAAAGAGGCGATGTTATGCGCATTTAAAAAAAAAAACATGATAGCCATGGCCATTGTGTACATTTTTATGAAGATACAGCTGACACTGAGTTTATGCTGCCATATTGACTACAATAAAACAGTCACAAATCAACATTCTGCCTTTGGAGCTGTGATTCACAACACTTTCCATATACCATGTTTAAAAATTTAAAACAAAAAGTTGAGTTTTATGTTACATTTGAAGCTTTATGTCAGTCTGCCATCTCCCCTCCCCAAATGCTTTAATTTTGGATTACAGATCACACAACAGTCCAAATGCATTACAATACTCAAACATATACTGGCATAGCAAACTGAAGCACTACCTAGAGTCAGATGTCATAACAACTACTCATTCTTTTCTGGTTCGCATATTGTCACAACCTGCTGCACCATGCTTACTGTGTCTTGTCCGATGTTGGAATGTGACTTGGAATGTGGTCTCCTTCCCACAATACCCACTGCTACTATCTACTAGCTAGCCTAGTTCCCTCACTATCCACTGCTTCAGCAGTCCACATTGTGCAGCTGCATACCCCCTTCTCCTACCACCCACTGTGTCAGCAGCTCCCCTGATCTCTCTTGTACCTTTAGCCTTCTTACCAGCCACCTAGTTTGCTCCCCTTCCTTACCATGCCTGCATCAAGCTTTTTTTATTATCCTGTGCACCAAACCACAAACTTAGGTCTATCATTACACCACTCAACCTTATTTCTGATAAATAACATTTTGATTTGACTTGGTAACATACAGACCCTGATATTAGGCCATGTAAGCGTGGCCCTCAAAGTAAGTGTTTAGAGAAGTGTTTCTCAACTAGGGATCCTCCAAAAGTTGCTAGGGGCTCCTTCAGTAATGAGAAATATGTGACTCTCAGGTCGTTTTAACTGACACCAATGATCATTTTGCTATTTGTAAGGTGGTAGTCTTCCCACTGGGCAGCAATGTAAGAGGTATTCTTCCAATTGACTACTATACTAACATTCCGTAAGCTGTGGATATAGAGGCTATAGCAGGAGTTCTGTGAAGAGCTGAACGTTATTTAAAGGGTTTCCCTTCATCAAAATGGTTGAAAAATACTTCAATCTAGTGTACTCCTGTCTTCTATCCTTTAGCTAAACCTATACTTTTGGGTTAGCTAATCGTTTGTGTTCAGGAAGGTGTCATTTGAAAAAGTTGCCTGGTAGTACATAACTTGCAGGCTCAACCTCTTTAGCAATAATGGCCACTTGTAGTATAAAGCCAACCATGCCCTTAATACATTTGAATGAGCTTAATACATAAAAATGTATGTCACGCTGAAAAAATTAATATAACATGATTCTACGGAAATTGTGCTTCTAAGAAAATGTTTTATAATTAAAATATCCTTTACATACAAGACATCTTAGAAATATTAGATTAAACTAACACCATTTCCTCCTATGTAGGAGTGACTCCTATTAGGAAGCATCTGTTTACATGGACAAGAAAGAAACCTTGTACTATCTAAGTTCAAACAAACTGACTAACATGAAACATTTACGTCAAGAGAATCATTAGAAAGTTTAATCTAAGCTCCTTTTCCAAAGAAAGCTGTATGTATTTGATTATTGTTGCACTAAATAATAAATAAGGGATCTTTTGACTATATTGGGTAGCACAGTGGCTCAGTGGTTAACCCTCAGGCCTGTGAGGCAATAGGTCCCAGGTTTGAATCTCAGCCAGGATACTATATGCATGGAGTTTGTAGGTTCTCCCTGTGTTGGGGGGATTTCCTCCTACATCTCTTGTATTTATGTTAATTTGCTCATCGCCAAAATTAACCTTTATACATTAGATTGTGAGCTTCTTTGATTGACAACTAGTGACATGACTATGGACATTGTACAACGCTGCCTAATATGTCGGCACTATATAAATACTGTGTAATAATAATATTTGATGTATATTTTTTCAAAGTCAAACCATACCTACTTGTCCCTTTGAAACTCCTAATTGAAAGGTTTAACAAATTTGCTAATGACTAAAAGTAACAATATCATTCATCACTCAAGGCTTCCATAAATGATTTACAATTCTTCGTTGGTTTATTTTAAGGCAGGTGGCCACCCTCACATCACAATGTGTTTTGCTTTAGGGCTACCATGGTATGTAATGCTTGAACTTAGCTGATGATTGCCTGCATTACAAAAAGAAACAGGTGTCAGTGGCTTCTTAGGTGATGAGGCTGGCAACTGCTAAGAATCTAGACTGTCAAATGCAATGAAATAAATGCAATTCATTTGAAGTATCTTTTTAAATACATCTTGCATTCCTAAAATGCTTTAAGCTTACTATTTTATCTCTTACCATGATTGTTACTGATGATACTTAAAAGCGTTTGCATAGAGAACAAAAGCTATTGTATTTCTATATATAATTAATGCTTAAAAATAGATACGCCAGATCTTATAGGGTATATTTAGAAACTAAATTTAGGGACTATGGACCATTTCCTTAGTAACACACAGCAGCAGAACAGAAATTACAGGAAAATGCAAACATTTACTTGTATTATTAGGCAAGGGTGTATTACTATATATTGAAAAGTCTATGTTATCCTTACAGAAAAGCTCAAACTATGTACAGTACATGGTTTAACATCTTAAAAGTCACATATATAAAGATAAAAAATACATTTGTTTTAATCTGCCCAATGACTTATCATGAATCTAACGTTAAATACTAGGATCTAAAAAGTAAAAAAAAAAGTTTGCTCACACACATGAATATTATAATTCTGGCAAAGACATATGGTCAAACTTTGAGTAAAAGTGATACCATAAGGCAAGTGAAGATTCTAAATTACCATTCTGCAAACTGCTTTATACTTTTACATATTTCTAGCAAAATGTTGCTAATAAAAAAGAACAGATACAGGTAGTCCCCGGGTTACATACAAGATAGGAAACGTAGGTTTGTTCTTAAGTTAAATTTGTATGTAAATCAGAAGACGTACATTATTTTAACCCCCTGAGCGGTAACCCCGAGTGTGACTTTGAGCTAGAAAAAAAGATGCTGAAAGCTGTAACCCCAAGCCACACTCAGGGTAGCTAAAACAGTGAAATACAATATTAAATACAACCTTACCTTATTTGCTGGCATCATCCTTCGCGATCCGGTCCTCTCCCTTCCTCCGGTAGGCGTCTTCTGCATCCGATGAGTCACCGGGGGTGCGGCGGGAATTTCAAATCTTTTTGTATTGAATTCAATACAAAATAACTGTATTGAATGCAAAGAGTGGATGCATTTATCAGCTCAGCTCTTAAGATCACCCACAACCTCAGCTGTGTTTGGCAAAAGATTTCTTCTGCAAGCCATGCAAACCGGCCACTCTGCCCACCCTTGAGCCTCTGTTCTGCACACGAGCGAGCAGGGAAGCCCTGTTTGTATCTAGGAGTCGTCTGTATGTCAGATGTCCTAAGCTCGGGACTACCTGTACTTGGTTTACATATATTGTAACACATGTGATCCTCCCTAGACAAGTCCCTACTTTAATTTGCAAAAATGACAAATACTTTCTTGGTAATATCCTACTTTATTGGAAAAATAGTGCCAATAAGAGGTAAACTGACACAGTTGGCATTATTTAAAAAAACTGCAAAATATATGTGGTTAACTGAAAAGTTTAAACACAGAAATCACTCCATATATAATAAAGGGTAAAGGGAACTACCAAAAGCAATTCTTCTGCCCAGTCACTACACATATGCACCATGGTGACTGTGCACTCTCACATATGGTAAGGCTTTTAGCAATGGGGGGCACAGTTGGGTTGATTTGCCAATGGCTGGTTTTAATTGGCTGGGTTGGGATGTTAAGTGCATTTCAGCCCTTTTCTTTTTTTTGTTAGATTGACATGAAATCGCATATATTTATATTTTGTCAAGTGAGGAGATATTTCATTTTGGTTAGTGACTAGCCTATAATTATTTAATAAACTATCCCTGATATACCACATACATCCCTAAATTTGCACATTCTTTTACAGATGACTGTTCTTACATTCTCTGTGTGCAATACAACATTCTTTGCTTCTGTGCTATTCTGAGCCACATCACAATCCTAGAGCCGACATCCTTCCTAACTTCTTCTCACAACCATGTATTTCCAGGGAAACTACTTTCTACACACAAGACAGATACAATTCCCTCAAATGGATTTCCTCAAACATATTTTCTATTAGTTGTAAAATCCTCCATGACATTCTAATTTCCCCAGTCTTTAATAAATTAGGCCCAGTATGAGCTTTCTTTCATTTTACCCAAAACCCATTTTTTGTACAGGCTTTTTAATGATGGAGGTTTATATGTAGAAATTATTAGTGCACTCAGAATTAAGCTTTAGCTTTCCTATAAACAGTATATCATTCAGCAGATCAAGTTTAAATATCCATCCCTATGATAATTTTACATTCAATACAGTACTAGCTTTCTCAATTCACAAAGGGTGCCTACTAGTACATACAAGGTTACCTTCCTGCTCCTTTGTGTTAAGAGAGTGGCCTACATAGTGCTGTGAGGTAGGACCTGGCAGCAACAGGCAGGCAGACAAATAAATTATACAAACACTAGGTGATCAGGCTGGCCAACATTACAAGCCAATAACATCAAAACAATGCAACTAGGATAAAATAACAATTTGGATACTATGGACACTCATTAAAACAAAACTGTGGTTTCCCTATGAAAATGTATGATTAGGCAGGAGTTTTATTGCAGAGGGGATGTCACATGGACAATTTGTTAGTTGAAAAACAGGTTGTGCTCTTGTTCTTATTGCTATTGCTCTATTGCATTTGAACCTCTGTCATAAAATCAATAATATGTGGCCCGCCAGCACTGTTGACCACAGTATAAAATACACAAAATAAAATATACAAAAAAGCTTTTTTATATTTCATTTGAGTTGATCAACCGCCTTGCAATTATCACTATTCAGGGGGCATAATCGGCAGGACAGGAGTCCCCATGTCTGCACAGGGAATCCCCTACATCATTATAGTGGGCGTGTGCTGTGCGGGACCCGCATGGACCATGCCCACTCTGATGTGTTTAAGAGCTGCACATTTCACCTCTTTAGGGGTTCCAATTTTTTAACTTCTTGGCACATAGGCATTTTTGCAGTTGTTCAGGTATTGTGGAGTGGTGCACTTTTTTGACACTTTGTAAAGAGTTGAAAAAGATGTAGATGGACCACTTATTTTACAGTGCATTTATGTACTGAACATTTTACAATATAACAGTTTAGATTAATGGTTGCATATGGTTTGATCTACCTTTTTTTTTGCAACTAATGGAATGTAAATTATCAGTTTTCCAAAGTAGTACAGGAATACATATCTAATATATTTATTATCAAAACAATGTGTACCTTATGTAGTCTGGGTCGTCTAGGATCCTGTGAACTTTTATGGATGTTTACATTTTTATATGTTGCACGCCTCCTAAAGTAAAAGCAATTTAGGAGTAATCCTTAATAATTGATCACTTGGATCTTCCATCCAATTCAATTTTATTTTTCCTAATAAAAATAAATTTCTGCCAGCGGTTCTACTTTGCTCTAATTTAAAGAAAGACAAGTTTATTGTTTGTCTGTGTTGCTGTTGGAGAGCTTTCCATACTTCTGTCTGGTAAAAACGACAGCGGGACAGGAAGTGCAAGTAAATCTTTCTAGAAGAACCTTGAAAATCTGATTTTAACTCTTTTTTAAAATCGGATTTTAACTCTTCCCCACTCTATCCTAAATATTATTTAGCTAGCATTGTAGTTTAACCTCACCATAGTTTAATTCATTTCTGATCATCACAGCCAGTGTATAATGTAGCTCTATTGAAACTATATTAGTATTTGTGTCTACCTTTCTGGTTCACATGCATGTAGATCTGAGTAGTTTAATGCTTTACTTGTGTATCTTGTGTTTTGGTAAAGAGTAGCCCACCTTTAAGATATGTACGTACAGAAAAACATACATTTTCCCCATAAAAAATAATTTTAAAGCATATACAGTATTTCCTCTGCTTTAAATCTTCTAGGCCAATTATGTATATCATTCAGAAGGTCATATCAAATATAGGAACATACCAGATGTTTATCTTATCCCAGTATGATATAATTTAATGAAGCTAATACAGTTTCAAGGGAAAACTGAGGGTCATTGGTTAACCTTGGTAAGCTTTATCAGGCCCAATTTTATAGCCTTGTTGTTTTATCTAACTTATCACTCTTCAAGGTCACAACCATTTCCATCTCTTGATCAATGTATGCCTTAACATAAATGAAATTTAGCATTTAACATTTGTATGAATCCCATCACTAATTAGCAGTGCATTGCTCCTAGATCAGTGTTATACTCATGACTACTAGGTTGGATCAAACACATGTCATGTTATTAAATAGACTCAGGCTAGTGAGTTGATAAGAAGCCAGCTAAACTAAAAACACGGTTGGCTCAGTGGTTAGCACGGAGTTTGTAGGTTCTACCTGTGTCTGCGCTGGTTTTCTCCCACATCCCAAAATGTAATCACTGATGAAAGGTCACAGTGTCATATACATAAATAGAGGCTATTGCATAATCTAAAAGATCAACCTATTTTTACAAATAATTTTTAATCAGCAGTGAAATGCAATTTGATCCTATGATCAATTTGAGTTTGCTGAGCTAGAAACAAGCTCAGCAGGTAAGGCTTACCATGTAACAAATATTCTGTTTGTTTATTAATTTGACCATGTCGAAAACTTTTTGGTGGACAATGAATTTTTTTATACCATTTGAGAATAATTATAGGAGCAGGACAGGATTTGAATTCTAAGAAGTAATTCACAGTTCACAACAAACAAAAAATCAGTAAGAAGATCCATATTTTTTCAAGGCCAAAAAAGTACAAACCAGGATAATTGTTGGCTTATTACACAGACTCTTAATACATACGTATTGGCAATGGAGCAATTCTGGTTGCACGCATAAAGAAGCATGAATCTGATCATTATTCAAATATTTTGAAATACGTGCTGATTAGATAGATGCAGATCCTTGGTTACATATAGTGAAAATATACTAAATCCTATGTGTAAAATGAGAGTATTTGAATGGTTAAAGCACAATTAAAGGCTCTAAAAGCACCTGTAAAACACAAGCCTTATAAAGTGATCACAAGAAACATACTAAAAAACTGCACATTCTAAAATCCAATCTATGGTATATGAACATATAGCAAAAAAACCTTATACAGTATGGTTCAGTTTATTTTACAGTGCAAAAATGTTCTTTCCTGATTCTGTAAGGCAATCACATATGGCTTGAATTGACACTGGTATCAGAGCCTATGGTGAAGAATACCTTCCGTATGTTGAAATGTCCTTTTCCTTCAGATGCAAAGAGTGCCTTTCATGTCATTTGCAATTACCTTAAAGTCAATGACTTTGAAGCATGTTGTAAACCATTTATATAGGGTGAGAATAGACTCAGTTCAGCTAATTTCCCATCATAGCTAAGCTCCTCAATTCTTCCTATTAGTTTAGTTGCCCTTCTCTGCACTGTCCTTTTTGTGAACTGGTGCCTAAAACAGGACTTCATTTTGTAGATGAGGTTTGACTAATGCTTTGTAGAATATGGGATCATGTCTCAATCTCTTCAATCTATACCTCTTTTAATATGAGAATGTATTTTGCTTTAGAAAATGAGGCTTGGCATTGCTTGGTTTTATTAGTTCTCTGTAAACACCTTGATCATTGATCAGATGTAGTCCCCCTAGAATGGTTGAAGCATACATTCTTTACATTTAATAATAATAAATGTAATTTGCCACTGTAAGTTGCCCAAACAGTGCATCAATTTCTGGTTCGACTTGTAAAGCTATATTATGACAACATGACACATTAAAAATAAAGACAACTTTTTGTAAATAGTCACTTAAAGCGTACCTAAACTCAGAAATTTCACTTTACATAAAAGGGTAGACTTTTATGTAAAGTAAAAATTCTGTGGTTTGTTTTTTTTTTAAGTGCAACACCCTTTTAAAAAAAAAAATGGTGTAGCACCGCCCCCTAATTCTCGATCACCTAGGCAATCGAGAATGAATGGGGGTGCAAAGGCCCCCCTGTATACCTATGTCACGCATCCCGGGGGGCTCTTGGGTGCTCCTTCAGCGCATGCCCGAGCATCTGTAATCTGGCAAAAATCTGGAGTCACTCAGCAAGTTTTTTTCCATCCTATGTCACCCGATCTTGTGCCTGGGTTGGGTGACGTAGGATGAAGTACCAGGAGGAAGAGGAGAAGATGGGATGGATGCTGGGACGCCGCAGGACCTGATGCAAGACATACCCGGATGGATTGGAATGCCCTGCAGGATTGAAGGTAAGTGAATTTTTTTTTTTTCACTTTTCAGTTTAGTTCCTCTTTAATAGTAAGTATATTATAATAATTAAAAACAACAAAAACAACTTATACTTTGATAGATTAGATTTTAGGATTAAGTATCAATTGCAAGAACTAAAAAGTTCAAAGTATGATAAGCTGATATGCATTTATTACTGCAAAAGAGGACAGAAGATAGATACTTGCAGATCCTTAAATAAATAAATACATACATTATTGTCTATCATAGAAATAGGCATGATTAAGCAACATGCTCAGCAACTCACTATCCATACAAAGCTAGTAATACACACCACAAGTTCACCAAAAGCATCCTCAGCCATTAGAATGTATCAGTAGGTTCATTTCTAGAATGACTTCCTCCTAGCCCTGGAATGAATTACTCTCTAGTATATGAGGGGGATGAAGAATTACAATAGTAATGCCATAGTAAAGTTATATCAGTCAGAGCACAGAGGAAGGAAGGCTCATGTTTGCTTTCAGTCTGTTTCTAAAAACAATGGTGAGAGCCAACAAGCTTTTGTTTTTCCAAGGCTTTGTTCTATGCCAATGCATTATTAAGAAAAATAGAAGATAATACACTTGGAAAAAAAACTAGTAAACAATTTAACGCAAAGCATCAGACATGCTAAACTCCCCAATAGCTTTTAAAATGAATAACACATAGTACATCAACCCTTTTGTCTTGACTTGGCCCGTACGTTTAATACCCACTAGAGACACTATCATTATGGAGGACTACATGCTTTTCCTGGGTTTGTGAGAATATTTTTTTTTTTTTTACAAAAAGGGATTCTGTATGGTTGCCTGTTCCTACAACACAAAAATAAGTGGTCCTAATATCTGCATGTATGAATTTGGTCAGGACTTTTGGCTATCAGCTTTTTGTATGGCTAGTAATTAGGATCCCCATGGTCCCTTGCTTTAAATTTATTTAAATAAAAAAAAACCTGCTTTCCATTCCAGAACAAAAATGAAAGGGAGATTGGCCAACACATTTTACAATGAAAGTTGTTTAAAAATTAGTTTCATTCACATTAGAGAAACTTACTGTCAGTTCCTTTTCTGTCTACAGGACACAGATAGCAAGAAGCACTCGAACAAGGGGTTTTAGGCAGGAATGAGCAAGCAAAATTTGTAAGTTCGATCTCGCAGCAAATCGGGACGTTCTCGCTTACCAAACATTTAAGCGAGAATGGCCTTGTAGTTCGCCATGAGGTTGTGTTCTCACCGAACAAATGAGGGAAAATGCAGGGATCGGGACCGGCGACTATTTCCAGTGGGAATGGTGCGTCTGGGAGCGAATCATTTTCTCCCAGGATGCACAGCAAGGCCCAACAGCCCAATCAGGAGAGATCTAAGCACAGGCATAAATACAGGGAAGGAGGGAGGGGTTCGTCACTCCATCTTGTGTTCTGTGTCAGAGAAAGAAGCAGGGAGAGAAGTGCATTGTGACAGGGACAGGTTAGGAACCTTCTGTATATACAGATATATAGATTATACAGATTATACAGATTGTGAATATACTGAATATACAGATTGTGCAGTTTTTGATGCTATCTCGTGCTATCTAGCAAAAAAGGTAGAAACATTTATGTCATGCTGTCCAAAAAAACACAGATATTTCATTCTGGTAGGACTTGCTATCTATCAAAAAAGCCAGAAAAAATGTCTGTATTTCTCTCAAAAAATACAGATATTTTATTCTGGTCCCACTCGCTATCTATCAAAAAAGCCAGAAAAATGTCTGTTTTGCTCTTAAAAAAAATACAGATATTTTCTACTGATGCCACTTGCTAACTATCAAAAAAGCCAGAAAAAAATCCTCCTGATGGTGTTGCTGCTGCCGCCTGTCAGTACTCCATTTACTATAATTGTATTACACACTTCTGGGTGTCATTGACGATGCACTACACCCAACTCTAGATGCCAGTTACAAATGCGGTCCACACTCTGTCTCAGGACCCACCGCCTCCTCCTCCTGCTGTTGCTGCTGCCGCCTGTCAGTACTCCATTTACTAAAATTGTATTACACACTTCTGGGTGTCGTTGACAATGCACTACACCCAGCTCTAGATGTCAGTTACCAATGCTCTCCACGCTCTGTCTCAGGGCCCACCACCTCCTCCTCCTGCTGTTGCTGCTGCCGCCTGTCAGTACTCCATTTACTAAAATTGTATTACACACTTCTGGGTGTTATTGATGATGCACTACACCCAGCTCTGGGTGCCAGTTACTAATGCCATCCACGCTCCTTCTCAGGACCCACTGCTACCTCCTCCAGCTGTTGCTGCCGCCTGTCAGTACTCCATTCACTAAAATTGTACACTCCTGGGTGGCAATGGCGATGCACTACACCCAGCTCTCCATGACACTTACCAATGCAGTCTCTCTGGCAATAGCTGACCAGAGGCCACACACTGCTACTGCTCTCGCTGACCCACACTCCGTCTCTGGTCCTCCCGCAATGGCACCGTACTACTTGTCCACAACTTTATGGGTGGCGTTCCTAACACATGTCATCCAGGTCATGATGCCAGCTAGCAATTATTATTATTAATAAACAGGAGACTATTGCTGGTGGTTAAGTTCACCCTTTCTCAATGTCCCAAAATCCTATTTGCCTTCTGTCACTTTGGCTGCAATTTTCTGGAAAACCACAAGGTCTTTTGGAACTTTTGTATTTTTTTGTTGCCCCTGTTTTCCTACACTTACCTAGCAAATTGGGTGGTTCTAACATGTATAAGGGCTACTAATGTTTAAAGTCCGCCCATTGACTTTAATGGAATTCGCGAAATCGATTCGCCGAAATTTTGAGAACCCACCGGAAGCTGTCAAAGGCCTTCTCGCTTATCCCTAGTGAGAACATTCTGAGTATGTAAAGGAGAGAGCATACTACAATTTGTCTACCCCGGGACCTGCTTTGTGCATGAAAAGAACAGGACTGGGAATCTGTTCCTTCTTCTGTGTCACCCACCTTGCACTCCCCTGCAGCTAGAAGTAACAGCTCTGCCCAGGACCTTCTCTAACTCATGTGACTCCCTGAGACCTGTCCTCTTTACCCCAGAGGACTAGAATATTCCACAGACGCACTCTGTTTGCTGCCAGAATAGTGAATACTATCAGAGCTTCCTTTGCTCCATCCCTCCTCTGGTGGTGTGTTCTGTTACTTGCTAATCACATGACCTTCACTATAAAAGGAAGTGACTGGCAACAGGATATTGCCTGAACAAGGAGTTCTCCTAGGCTCTGACTCTAGATTCTTGTCTGCACTCCCTGATCCTGACTCTTTAGTATACTGACCCTATCTGACTACTCCTGATTGTTTCCTGCCTTGACCTTTGGCTCCATTTGAATACGAGGCCTCACAATCCTGTACTATGCTTTGGTCCTACCCAGTTAGCAGTACCAGCCCCTGCATGCGCGGGGGCCACAACCTCTTAGGAGAATTAAGTCTAATTACTGTGTTTGTTAATTCCCATTCCTGTTCCCAATTGTGTTCCCTGCAAAGTCTCAATAATGTAGACATTACATTACATTACATGAGCCGCTATACAAAGTGAATTAACTGTAATACCATTAACTGCATCCAATATTTTGCTTATATTGAAGAACATGTACATGTAAGTTTGTATACATATGTTGTGGATTTAAGTGGTATAAAGATTTCACTATATAACAGAAGTCTTACTTTAGATTATCAGATACAAAACAAGTTATTATATATGCAAGGTAAAAGTTTCACCACACATTCTTTTCACATATTCTAATATGTGACCATGTTCACACTGATTAATATTATGCCTAGTGACTGTAAGTCAGCTCTAGAGTCACAGTCACACAGTGACATACTAACAGTTTGCTTCATGGTTTCTTGTTATTTTTGTTTTTTAAATAAAAAAATAACAACTATTGAATTATTTTTGTGTACAATATTAATAATTATCTTTTAGATTTTTGTTGTTCAGATCATACAATTAACAAGCAGAAAGTAGGAAAAAAGATAATTTGAACATAATGCAACTTTGATTACTTGTCATGCATTTCTACATGATTTTCTTATTAAAGCTCTCCTAGCCAGGATAATGTAGGCTATCATGGATAAATCTGGGTAAGTCAGTAAACTTTGAATTGATTTCCTAAAATCTTTTGCTATTATTTGAAAAATGTTTTCAATCCTGGATCAGATCCATTTCGGGTTTTGCTGGATCATCCAGGTTGTCTATGTTCTCCAGTCTTGAAGAGCCATTTATATCTATTCCAGTAGGGGAGATACAGCAAATGGCAGGAATATGAGAAGGGTTAGGGTGCTTAAAGAAAGTAGAGCGAAGTGAGAAGGGCATAAAGCAGGCTTCATGGAGGACACTTTAACCTATGAGGATGGCTGCACCATTTTGGTCCCTTTTGAAGAGGGAAGCAAAATAATTAGCTGCGATGGGGTCATGGATCATTGACAAAATTTACTTGTGTTCCTTCCACAACACACACTGCATGTTCTAACAGATGGGATCATAAAAAATATATAAAATATATTTATGTACATTAAATATATAATAAAATTCTCTGATTTATTTAAATATTTAAAAATGTTGCAATATAAAGTTGTGTTTTATTTGTTGGATGCTGCAGAGAAATGTATTCTGTTTTATATAATTAGTTGTTGGTCATTACTGTCATAACATACTATAAGCAGAGATATGCACTTCTGAATCATACTTGAAGAGCTGTTGCAGAAAGGTTTTGCTTATTTAGCCACCCATTTTTTTT
>NC_092859.1:82274858-82276145 GCF_032062135.1 Pyxicephalus adspersus | reverse complement strand
GTCTGGGATGTGGCAAGGGAGGGCAAGGGTTTGATAGGTTGAAAGTGATAAGGTTATGATAAGAGAGGGGGAATGGTGAGTTGTCAAGGTGCTCTTGTAAACCCATCTCTGCCCAAAGCAGCAACACTCCCTATCACAGATAAAGCACGTTGTTGATATGCTTCTAGGACCTCACCCTTTTATATAAAGGGGATTACCCTTCTAAGCCAGAAAACCGTAGTTTAGTGCCCAACATCCATTGAATCATGGTTACTATGGCAAATACTAACATTACATCCTGGATCCATGAACCTTGAACATGCAGGATTTCCCAGACGCCCATTAAAGTGCGGAGCCTCATCCCTATCCTGAACGATTAAAAGATAGTACCCCAGAACACTGAGGTTTACTACACAATGAACTACCAAGTCACTTCAAAATCTGGCTTATTGTGTTCAAAAATATAATCTTTAGGAATGTTTTACACATTTACTTCCAAAAATATAAAACTTGGAAGGTATGGCAGTCATGGCTTGTTCCAAATGCCGACAAAAATTATTTTCAGTCAACTGAATATATTATACAAAGGTAGTGAAGAATAATAGAAAAAAGATCTGTGCATGGTATGTGGCAAAAGTATACAGTACAGACATTCAAATATACTTTTTTTTTACAATAAATGTAATTGTTTTATTGCCTGATTACAAGCAGCAGCAAATTGTTTTAAAAATAGTTTAAACGAAATCTCCTTTTATGTGCTATTCAACAGTGTACAGTCATAGTTAACTGGGTTAACTGAAGGATTTTATTTCCACTATTTATTTTATTTGAAATTTTACATGTTCATTTCTTTTCATTATTTTGAGTTGCTGTAGGGCATTTTTGTTCTTTGTGTCATGCAGTGTCATGTAATTTAATTTACTTTTATTTAGTTGGTAACTTAATAATTTAATAACACCCTAATAAAAAAAATCATTTGGGGGTTTATTCTTCAAAAAGCAAGCATCCACATATGAACAGCATCTGCTGGTCGAGCTGTTCTTTTGTGGAATTAATTTACATTTTCACCAAATCCTGATGAAGAATGAATAATATTAATAACATAGACATTATAAAATAAACTGTTGTATTATAAAAACCCTTCTCATTTAATTGTTGCAAAGACATTGCCCCTGATTCATCAATAAAATCCGCGCTCGCTGGAAGCGCGAAAGTACGCGCGACCAGCGAGCGCGGTTTACCGCGGTCCGGACTCGAGTGTGCTCGTACACTCGCCTCCTCACTCCAGCCGGATTCCTGCCTTCACAA
>NC_092859.1:82246791-82270744 GCF_032062135.1 Pyxicephalus adspersus | reverse complement strand
GTGTACAGTATCGTGTCGTTCAGTGATCGTGCATGTTTCTGCGGTACACTTTCTCCTTTACATGTCCCTCCCTGCATCGTTCAAATGATTGTATCTAGCGTGTGGACACTGTTGGTGGAATATTTATGAATGATCATATTGTTACAGCATGTACAGAATTGTGCACAATATGATTGTTGAAATATATTCGTGCATAATCGTTAATCGGTCGTAATCGTTCATTTTGTAACAATAATTATTGGAAGTGTGTACCTAGCTTTAGCCTAAAATTGATTTGACAGGTGCTCTTTAATCTTCATGTGAAGTACAGGGGTATGTAATAGTGTTATGTATCTTTTTATAATGTTCTTTTTATGTATCCTTTTACAATGTATCTTTTTACAATGTATATTTTTATGTATCCTTTTATAATGTATCCTTTACATCTGTTTGGAGGCTGTAGAAGCTCTACACAGTGCTGAAAAAAAAAACGAATTTTTCCTCCCATTGACTTTAATGATGTTCGGCTTTGACATTCGACCACCCGAATTTTTTTGCTATATTCGAGCGAATAGCTGCTGAATCGAATAGTGAGCTATTCGACCAACACTACTAAGCACCAACACCTTTCTTCATTTGTTTTTTTTTTTTTTTTACCATATCAGTAAAAATGTTGTAGTTAGTAAACCATAATTATATGTCATCCCTTTTATTCAGAGATTGGGTTGTGTGGTATGTTTCTACTTTAATACAGTTGTGCCAATTTACTTGCCTTCTATCTGATATGAATATAATGGTATAATAGTTTGGAGTTGTTGGGGTAGGACAACATAAAAGGCCAGTAAATGTGAGGTTACTATATGAAGTTTTCTATTACTTACTGTAGAAGAAGACATATTGTCTGTACTGTGAATTCACATATGGTCAGATACTTACAAGTCCCATAAAACCTCAACAGCATATATAACTATTTATGAAGCATCACAGAGGACAACAGCTATCACTCTAGTAAAGTAAACTAAAGCAAAGGTAAACAAGGACCTTTTTGAAAGTTTGAACCTTGAGAGGGAATATCATCCCATTTAAGGTTACATAAACACTGGTGATAAAAATAAAAGGGGCACAAAAGGATAAGGTCTTTTTAGCTCAAGCCAAAAGCACACAACAATCTATAGCTTCTAAATGTTCTCAAAATTTTTTACCACTCAAAAGCTGAATACCAAAAAGTTCCAGACTTGACCAATGCAGACTTCTAAATTCTAAAACAATACAACTATAGATAGAAGAAACATAAATATATTCTTAATTCAAATACACAACATCATTTAGATTTTCATCAGATGTCCTAAATCTTTTCAACACATTTAACTATGTAAAGTAAACATAGAATCTCATTTCATTACCATCTGGATATGAGATAGTTATCAAATGCGTTTTTTGGAGTGACTGTTTGAGTGTTAGTAGCCAAAGAAAATCCATGGAGGATGTCAGAAAAGCCTACGCCAAAACATTCTAGTGACCTGGTTACAGTATGAAAGTTAGGTAAATAAAAGCCATATGTGCATATTCCTTTCCCACTTTTTTACTGTTCTTTATGGTAATATGCAAAAAGCCTAATATACAAGGTACAAAATGTTTGGAAATATCTTTGGAATATTACTTTTACATAGTGTACAGCAACTTACATGTCTTATGTGTCAATAGCTAATATTTTATTTGCAATAATACTTGATGCAGATACATACTGCATATATGGTGTATGTTTTTGCACAATGATCAGGATCTAGAATGTAAAGCATCCGCTATGACGAGTCATCAAATCATTTAAAAATGTAATGCACTGTGCCTTAAATATACTAAAATGTGTATCTCTGTACAGATGCTTTGGAATTCCTAACTGTTTTGTGCTGTAGATAAAAATAACTCCTATCGTTCCTGTGTGTAGGGAAGCTTTGCAAACCACTATTGCAGAAAAAAAAGCTTTTTCTTATGCCACACAATAAAAAGGTTATTGGTAATTAATATATTCAAAATTCTTTTGTGTATAAGTACATTTATGGTTCACATATGCTATTGCATTTTGGTAATGTGCCTGTGCAGTGCACGCAATTCATTCTTGATATCATCTTAATGTACCTTGCCCATTAATGTGTAATGGTACTTACATTTTAAGGTACATGTAATGGTGCGGTGTGTTAGGAAGTCCATTCAGACAACTGCTGGGTACTGGGAGACACCTACTGGTGGACACCTCAATTGCACTATTCCATTTAGGGAACTACAATGCCCCCAACATGTGTTCTGGCTTTAATACTTCCTCTTAGTGATCTGAACAAAATCCACCCATGACAGATTAATTTTGAACAACCGTTCTTCATTAAAAGCTCAAATCAGACAAAGTATCCAAAGGCCCAGAGTAAAGAAAGTAGAAGTTGGAGCCAGAATCATACTGAAAAGTCAGTCAGCCAGATGAGGTATCCAAGGGCCCACAAGTTAAAGGTTGAAGTTAAGAAGAGATCAGGGCTCGCAGCAAACTAGAATGGTCAGGCAAGAGGTGGCCAGCAATAGTATCACTAATGGGGAATGCATCCAACAGTTACAGAAACTAATGCTATCAGGTGCTGTGGTACTGACCTAGTTTTTTTGCCAGCCAATCAGGAGTCAGATGGGGACAAGTCAAGTTAGGGCACAACTTACTGGCTGGGCACAGAAGTAGTTTTCTTAGGCAGGGTGTGTGTCACATGCAGTGGGCAGCATAGATTTGTTTTCCCCTACAGAGTTGCTCAAACAGGTAGGTGATGGGGCATCCTGGAAAAGCTGGTGGCCGAAAAACAGCATCACTCCCCCCTAGAAGTAGTAGTCCCGAACCCTCCACCGGGGTTTCTTAGGGTGTTCCAGGTGAAATTGCTTAGTTACGTTGTTGGCATGAACTCAGCAAGGGCATCCGCAACTCCATTTTTCCTGCCCATACCCATTCCAATCAATAAGATACTCACGTCACACTGAAGCTCACTCTGTTTTTTTGGCTTCCCCCAAAATTGTCCATAAACCCTGCCATATGACAATAGTACAGACATTAGTCATATTGTAATGTAATAGATAATGCTGGGTCAGTATTTTCTGTACTGGCTAGTGCACCTTCCCCTTCCAAGATGTAAAAATAGCAAAGAAGTTTTTACAATCACCTCTAGGTTTAAAGTTTATTATGGATTTATTATAAATCATGCAAGCATTTGTGCTGCAACTGTCAACTTCAACTTTCACGATTCTATGGCATATCAGATGCCTCCAATTTTTTGGGTGGAGAATGTTCTTGGTGTATGCATTTTCAATGCAAGTGATTGATTTATTACCAGAGAATTTGTACTGAATGCCATATTCACTGCTTTAGAAATGGACCACTTTCCTATTACAATAAACAGGTGACCTGTAAGGAACTTACCCGCCCTGCGAGCCTGCGGTGTCCCTGGGGTTCCCAGCCACAGAGGGAGACCCCTCAGTAGCAAGCAGCATAATAACCAAGGCTGCTCCTCTGCTCACAGCTTGTCTGTCTCTGCAGGCGGAGGGATCCGCCCTGGACTAATTACTGATCAGCCAGGCAGCAGCCCTTGCATCCCTTTGGATGTGGTTCCTGCTCCCAGCACTGTGCAAGTGCAAAGTACTGCACGTCCTAGGGGTACTGTGGGAAGAGGTGCGCGTGTTACCATGCGTCCCTCTTGTACCCCCCGAGGGCGTGGCACTCGGCTGCTTCGCCCCAGGGCGGGACATAGTTTGAATTCCCTGCGGCCAATCAGCTGCAGGGGATTTACTCAGTCTCCCATCAGACAGTGCCAGGTGGCGCAAGGTGATTGGTCATCCTGGCTATTTAAGGAGAGCCTGTCCATCACCCCATTGCCCGCTATAGCCTCTGTTACCACAGTGTGCTTGGGTGTGTCTTTGTGTGTTCAAAACTTCTGCTTGTCATCTTCTCAGTGACCCGGTCTGAACCTAACTCTGATTGAACTCTGCCAGCCCTGACCTCAGATTGTTATTGACCATTCTGCCTGCTGCCTGCCCTGACCTCGGATTGTTACTGACCTGCTTTTGCCTTATCCTTCTGTACCTTGCTTGATTGGACTTAACCCTTGCTGTGCTGTACTATTCTGAATAAACCTTATTCAAGGATATCTGGAGTCGGTAGTGGTTTGTGTGCCCAGGCGCATTACATGACCAATGTTTGTTTTTTCACTATTATAAATGATCGCATAGTATGTATTGTGTCCTCAAATCTTGTTTATTCATATGCCCTATATAAACTTCGTATTTCTTTTCCTCATCCCAGCTCATACATGTTTTGTCTTGTTTGATGTTTATTACTGAAGTTGAAGTTTTATATAAATCCCACAAATGCTAAGATGAAAGAACACTTGCCAGCTAGAGTGTTGTTAATAATGCATTCTCTTCATCTTTGGCCCCTCAGTGGGCTCAAGTCTCTGGCACACAGAAATATCTTTTTATATTTTATAACATATAGAGTTAAATTGAGTTAAAAAATGTAACATATGTTTTTCACATGAATTGATGGCCAATGGAATGGGTTATGAAACAAGGAACATCTAGTATAATAAGTAATTAGGAAGACCCAAGTAATGCATTCTATGTACAGTATTTTAACATTTCTACAAATTAGCATGTTATGAAATTATCTTCAACTTTTATGGAAGTGGTGACAGGAATCCAACTGTTGTGTGATAAGTAAACTGACAGTATAAAAATGACCAGCTTATGTATTTATTTTTCTTTAGTAACAGTAAATTGCTTAATGATAAAAGTTTTTTTTCTTTATAACCACTAAAAATATTTATTAGATATGCTTTGTCAGTACAAGATAATTCTATTGAAAAGCTACAACTTTGGAAATGTTTTACCAGGTTACAGAAGTTGATTAGGATATTGATGTATATAAGCAAAGCATCTGTAGAGCCATGCTGCCTTTTATTAAAGAATAAAAGTGTCAGGTGATTAGAGGCCACATTTTAGGAACAACTGATAGTGACTATGTATGTTCAGAATGGGCCTGATTTATTACTGCTCTCCAAGGCTGGAGAGGATACACTTGAAATGTATCTGATCCAGGATTGAAAACATTTGCTAACAAATAGCAAAGTACTTTTAGGAAATCTATTGCAGGTGTGCTGGATCACCCAGCTTCGCTGATGAAAGTATATCCTCTCCAGCCCTGCAGAGCTTTAATAAATCAGGCCCGATGTGTCAGTGGAGACCATGATATTTAAACCTGTGTGTAAAAAAAAGGATTTTTGCAGATTTCCAAAGTTTCAAATCTAAATCTTGAACAACTACATGGATCAAGGGTGTAATGATAAAGTTCCTTTTCAAGCTCTAATTACTGTAGTATGGAGGTAAATGAAAACGTTGGGATTCAGTTCAATTCAATAGAATTAATCATGGTGCATTTCATGAGGAGGACATGTATTGTAATAACAACATACTGTAAATAAAATAGTTTTTTTTAGAAACCAGAGTAAGAAGGAATATTTGAAGAAGTACTATAGGATAATATATAAACACTTTTTAGAAAAATGATACAGAGATTTTCGTATTCTCCACTACATATGTTTTACCAGTAACACCTTTTACTCACATAATTTATCATTTTTATCATGTAGATCCAGCAACATTGAACTTTATTTAATTTGGTATTTATGCTGTTATGTAAGAGCATACATTTTCTGGTTGTCAATGATGGCTGGATCATTGCATAAAAGTTAAAAAAAATGGTTTGGCCTTCTCGGCCAGTTTGACCACTATGTAAAGTTTAACTTACTATCTAAAGTTAAAATATCTGTTTTAGATGTCTCTTACTATAGGCAAGATGATTTCCATCCTACCTAACCATCACCTAAATTGATGTGCCAGGTACAAGTGAAACCAATACCAAAGGTTTCTGTAGTCTTCCCTTAAGTTACCATAATGGGAAAGCTCGTGAAATTCAGTCAATGTTAAAGTGAAAAATTAAAGAAATAAAGAGTTGCTTTTTGAAGGCAACATTAAAGACAAGGTGTTTTATTAATTGGAGAAAAAGTGGACTCCTAACTAAACAAAGTCCATCTGTGCTATACAAAGAACAATAAAATACACAACAAAATACAATATTGAACACACACTCACTAATCTGTAAAACCTACCACACTACTATAGAAGTATGTCCATCAAGTAAACACTATATGATCTATTAATTTTCACCAGGTAACTATTCTAACATCCTACCAATGCCAGAGTACCTAAATCATCACTTAACAAAGTTGTTTCTGCACCTCATCCACTTCCAAAATACAAGTAAGTTATACACTGACACTCCCGTATTTTATAAAATATACGGAAATAATATACGTTGAAAAATGGTATATTCAAATGATGTACCTTTTGAGACTTTTCCTTTATATCCTAAAATTGTTTTTAATCCTGAATGTTGCAAAAAGGAGTTTTTGATGTGTTGATGTGTTATGATAACGTTAAATGTGATAGTATGCATCCTAAATGTTCCAAATAGGAGTTTTTGATGTGTTAATGTGTTACGATAACGTTAAATGTGATAGTATGCTCCTATACTTTGATAAGAAAACAAGGTATTGAAATTTAAGTCACTGACACCTTGACACTAACAATGATTGTTAAGAAGTTGTTCTTCAATGCCTATTTTGATGTTTAGTTTTGTTGAGTTTTTAACTTATATTGATTTCTTTTTCTGTGAGCCTATACAATTGTGGTTCTGTTTAGTATTAGTCTACAAAAAACATCCCCTGAAGAAGCCAGTGGGCGCAACGCCTTTGAATTCAATATTGTTCAATATTAGTTCAATATTGTATTTTGTTGTATATTTTATTGTTCTTTATATAGCACAGGCAGTCTTTGTTTAGCTAGGAGTCCACTTTTTTACCAAATAATAAAACACCTTGTCTTGAATGTTGCCTTCAAAAAGCCATTCTTTATTTCTTTTCTTTATCCATATTGAGTACACACTATAGGCTTGGCAACCTTAATGCTTACCTTACTTCCCTGGGTATAACAACCCTTTAGTTTCTTATTAAAGTGATAAAATAATGAGCCCATATCTACTGGTCGACCTTTCCAAATCACATAAGAAACCAAGTTCCATTCTATTGGGTGGAAATTGTGAAGATAAGGAGGTTTGATAAACCTCAGATGGTGTTGGGAGATTTAGGAAATGGTGCTGAACACAGAGGCACCTTCGTTTTCTCAAAATGCATTAGTCATTAAAAAGACAATGAAATTAAAACTTCTTGTCCATGCTTACCAGCTGTGAAAGATGACACATTTAACAAAAAGCATGCCAATGTCAACTTAGAAGAAAAGCAGAAGCATCAAAAGCTTTAATGAGTTCAGGGTTATCAAAAAACTTCTGATTAGACCCAATTATAAATAGAAACATTGTAAATAGTCGGGTGTACTGTTTAAAATACATAGGCTGGAATAATGACCTGTAAGTAAACCAAAGAATCAATTTCAACTGCAATTACATTTTAACACTAAAAATTTGTTACACGAAAATAGAAGAAAATTTATTTCAGTTAGACAAATATGACTGACATATGAGCTCAAGTAGGCTACCAAGATGTATTAGGCCCCCGCCTAGAACAAACATACATCATATACCTAGTCTCAGTGTATTCATAAAAGAATTCCTATTAAATTACATTCACAAACAACTAACATGTGATAACCATTGAGCCCCATATTATGGGTGTGCAAATCTTTAGTTCTTTTAGGTTAACCCTCACTGAATACATGGGCATTTACTGCATTTCATTCTATAGGTTACCCCAAATAAGTTTTGATGGTCAGCTTGGTGTTTAGTTAGGTATTATTTTGTTTAGTCTGATCTAGTCCAGGTTTATTGTTGTGGTTAATCAAAGAATATAAACATTGGTTACCTCCTAATAAAATGCCATGGTCAATTTACACCACATTGTTAATAGAAGGCTTTAACATTTTATCTCATGTTAATTATGCTTTAATTTATATCTTGGCATGGAACTGAGTGATAGACAAAGTCAGAATTGAAATCACAGAACTGCCCTTTAAATGGTGTGTGTTTTTCATAAAAACATGTAGTGGTAGCTAGCTTGTTTGTGTATGAAGGTTAATTGCTACATAGTTGTCTTGCACTGGTGAAAGTTACCCTCACCCCGCTGGTGGAAAGAATATTGTTCAGGAAGCTGGAACCTATCTTTGCCGGTTGGGGCTAAAGATGTGTCCTTTACAGGGATCAAACCAATCTTGCATTTTCCTGCTGAATTAACTACATCCTATTTCACCTATAGTAAATTTGAGGTCTTGTTCTTTTCTAAGTTTTATTCTTTATTTAATTATCCAGCTGTTTCTTTCTAAAACTTTGACAGCGTATTTGCTTTGTATCCATTGTTATAACAGCTGAACAAAAAGGTCTTTATCTGTTGACTGACTGAAAGAAATTGGCTTCCAGACAACTGCAGATGCAGGCATTGTTTTAATCAGAATTTGCAAATCTGGTTTAGATCTCTGTCCAGCTATGTAATTTTATTAATAAAAAAACTCTCAAGAACAAACATAGACAGATAGTTACAAAATTAAAAACTTAAATCTCAGTACCTTGATGTGGTACAACAATTACTGAACATTTTGTAATAAAACATAACTACAGCTAACTTTGTTGTGTTTTGGATAAAGTGAGGAAGGGGTTACAACCTTTTTCATGCTTTTACTTGCATGTATGTGCTCCAAATGGTGGTCACCGGGACAGAAAAAAGGAAAAGTTTTGTCAGCTGTTTTAGTTGAGTAATTTGGCATTGAGTAGCTGGGCTCTATTTATTAAGCATTTTATCTGACATTGTCTTAAACACTCCCTTGTGGGACTCAATTATTGCCATTGAAACACATGGACCTGGAAGATTTCTGTGAGGAATGAGTTCTATAAATAGAGCCCTTTGTTTTACTGTTAAAAATATATATAATAAGGGAAACTGCTTGGCATAAGAACTGTGCAAATGGTGTACCTGGGGTAAATTTTATTCCTTTTTTAGGTCGCTACAGAGGATAAGTGGAGATTCTTCCTCTGAAAGATAAGAGGATTCACCTGTACAAATGGAGACTTCTTTGCAGTAAGCTGTACAAATATAACATAGCTGACTAGTACTCCTTGCAGAGAAAGTCTAAGTTGAATATTTGAAAAAAAACAGGTTCTCCGCCTTTTTTTATCTGAGGACCCAAAATAGGAAATTGTTACCACACTAGAACCCAAGAAGTCAAATAATATTAAAATGTCAGAAATAAAAAAAAAAAGAAAAATAGCAACGACCAAATAAAAATCTAAAGACAACACAAAAACAATATGATATATATACTACTTTATTTATAAATATATTTGTTTCCATTAAGGTAAAACTTTTGTTTTTCCCCTTTCTAGAGCAGTGAAGTAAAAAACATTTTATTAATAAAACCATATTAATATTTTAAAACAGCCAATATATTTCCTAGTGTCCTTCCAATGAAAAATGGCATAATAATTAGTAAATGCTCACTATAAGGTGTTACAACTGCAAGCCAATAGAAGCATGTTTGCTGTTTTACCTGTGCTTTCCCACTGTTTAATATTAGGCATGTGGATATACTATTTTCCTTATAGATGTATATGGATATACCTTTTCAATTAGCCAGTGGTATCACATTAGTGCAGCAAAACAAACAAGCTTGAAAGGTCAGGCAAAAGGCCCTTGAAGGGGCAAAAAGGCAAACAGTCTTATGAGGGGTAGAGAAGAAGATACAGTGGTTTGTTCAATAGAAGAGAAAGGGCAACAGCAGTGCCATCATCTATGGGTCAAAGTATATGCTCATAATGTAATAAAAATATATGTTGCATCATAGATGAATTCTAAAATAAATCCTGCAGCTAACTGGTGTCATTCACAAGGGGTGAATCATAGAAAAATTTCTAGATCCAAGCCTGGTTTCTTTTGATTGACTGCCTAATTATGACTGACCATTATTAATCTTTCAGTGGTTTTGAAGATTTGTATGAAACTCCTTGTTTTCTGACACATAAACCAGCCCCACATTACATCGTCCATGTGGGATAATAAAAGGTACTCCCAACATGCACTGAACAATAAAAATCAATACAATAAATGGTCCTATTGGAGTCCAGGATCCACACGCACTTAATGTAATTCTCTATAGTTTACAAAAAATGCTCTGTCTATATGTAAATCCTTGCCTATATGTGATCCTGAAGTTATACCACTTTTGTTTAAAGGGACCCAGTGAGTAAAAGGGTCCAAAAGATCTTAGTATCATCTAGTGTGGTAATACACTATACACTATGTACACTATACATTAAAAGCATCTCAGCTGATGCAAGGGGTTACAAAGAAACTCACTACGTATCTAATCGTACAGAATATTTATTTACATCAGCTGTGTTATGTATCATAAACGGTGACTCAACTGCCCTGTTTTCTACAGCATGTCAGCTGACAGCTCATAGGGCTCATAGTAGCTCTAGGAATCGGTTCTGAGTGTGCAAAATACAAAAAGTAAAACAGCAAACATTCATTAAAATTATCTTTGGTCTGTGCATAAGTAATGCTGTGTTCAAAACCTTATTAAAGTAATCTTTGGTTTTTAGTTTAAGTATAAAAAACTATTGTTGAAGTGTTCTATATAATTTTAAATTAACGATAATCTGAAACCCCACTACTGTATCCTCTACTAAGTATCCTAAATCATCTACATTTATGTTCATTTCTTTTCTGCTTTAACAGCTCAGGTTTAATTTTTTATTTACACAATATATTTACATTCATATGCATTTTTGTGTTTAGTTTTTAGTTTGTGTTTAGATACTGCAAGATAGACCTTTCCTCCTACATTTTAGCAGCAGTAAAATGTGTTTAACTTATAATTGAGGAATGGGGCATTTAACCAAAGGCCAAGGGATAGTTTGCTGTGTCCGTAATTAGTGCATTTTTATTTTAAATAAGCTGTACTAGCTGCTGTTACAGTTATATTATGTAAATATGACCACCTGATGTCATCTTCTCCAATTAACCCAATGGAGAGTTGCTATAGTATTTACCCACATTTTTTGGCACTGGGTAGAGACAAATAATAATAATTATTAATTATTTGTTATTAATTAATAACAAATTATAAAATAAGTTGAAGAAAAAAAAGAAAAGAAACTTTTAAAAAATACTTGGGACTTTAGAGGCATACAAATTACTTACTAAGAACAAAGCAACTTTCAAAAAAATCAACATCTTTAATTCAATCCATATGCAAAAAAGAAAAGAAAAAACATCAAAACAAGACAATAGTGCATATTAAAAACATCAATCATTTGGTGGTCTCAATTTCTCACACAGGCTCAACACCTTTTGCAGACCATAATGTCTGCTTTTACAGAACAAAAAAGGGCATATCAGACCTATGTCACAAACGACTGACATGAATAGAATTCAATAAAATACAACTTGCTCCATCCATATTTGACCCATAGCCGAGGACTGTACAGGCAAACAGCTTGACATGGATCAGATGGGGAGAAGTTGGTCCAACCATAGTATCAGCAAAATGTATTAATTAGTGCTACATTTTAGGCTAAACACACTTATTTTCAATTCAGCAATTGTGAAGCTTAATTGCACCTTAATCAAAAGTTAGCTGCATATATCATGTGTGTGGACAGGTCCACTCCACAAACACAAATTGAGGCCTGTATTTTAAATTATAAGTAAAACAAACATAACCAGTTATGTGAACCTGCCTTCATAAATGGGCCTGAAGAACTCCTTAGTACCTGTAAAAACAATGAAGTGACTGTTTATATCTTTATTACAAGCATGGGACATGCAGTGTATCAATTAAAAGAACTTTTTTTCTTAAAGAAAATTATGAAAAACATAAAATTATAGCTTTCCAAAACATCATGTCAGCCATACATAAATGTGCACATTTTTATGCACAGAAGCCTAGCCATGCATTCACATTCTGTGGACATGAGTGAACATCAAATTAAAGACCTAATTACCAAGCAAGATATTTAAATCTTTTAATGTTTTTTTTTTATCCCCGTGACCAGTAGTGGCTCCAGCCATTTTAGGTGGTGCTGTGCTATTTTTAGTAATTTAAGTGGAGGAGCTTAGTCCCTAGTCCTGAAGTTCAAGGTATAGTAAAAGAAGACAAACCATATCATTCATTGTTTAGTCAAAAAATGAATAGTACATATATTGATGAATAAAGCAGAATGTCTACCACATGACATTTCTCTCACAATTTTATTTCCATGATCATCACTGACCACTGCCCTCATTAAAAAGGAAAACTCTAAAAGTAGTGTTCTCGGGGACATGGCTAGGTACGGGGTCAGAAGTGTGTAACACAGAGTGTAGAAGTGACAAGTCAACAAAACAGAATTCAGGGGTCAGGAGTAATGTACAAAATACAAAGATAATGAGAAAGTAATCACAGAGTGTATTCAGCAACTCAACTAACTACAAAATGCAAGGATGATGAATATACAGCACATACAATTGTATCTCAAGTCTCTTCTGCCCCCATTTCTCCTTCCAACACAATTGCCCAAATGTGGTGCTAGCAGAACCTTTCAGGTGCTATGAAGCACACATACACCTTTATAGTTCTACCAAATCCTGTGATCCATAATCTCTAATCCTAAATTTGAAGAAGTTATCTTAATAACATGGCTTCCATCTAATTTGACCTTCAATTTTCTCTTGTTAAGTGGCAGAATACCTCTGTTACCAGCTTGAACCTGAACTTCTGACTAAGATCCTGATCCAAAACCTGATTCTGTTTTACAATTCTGATTACAATTTGTATTTTATTATTTTTATCAAAGAAAGACACAAATTCCTTTCCACAGTCTGGTGGACCATATGACAATACAATAAGTAATAAAATTCAACAAAATAAATTGGTTATTAACCTTATTAACTGACTATGCCCCGTGACCCAACTTTACCTGTATTGGACCCTTGTGTATCCTCCGTGTACTCTTGCATATCAGATACCAGTATGCCTGAGTTCCACCCACCTAGGCACCTGCTCCCTTCCATTGTTTCTTGTGGGCTACTTACACAGGGTACATTATCAATAATACACAAATCCTTCACTACTTACCCACTACTCCAAATGCCCTCTCCTATTTTGTGATACTTCCCCCACCTCTCAGATTGTAAGCTCTTTTGGGCAAGGCCCTCTCTCCTCCTGTGTCACTGTCTGTATCTGTCTGTCATTTGCAGTCTCTAATGTACAGCACTGCGTAAAATGTTGCCATTATATAAATACTGTTTAATATTATTATTAATAATAATAATAATAATAATAATAATAGAAACAATAGTATAAGAAACACGTTAAACCAAAGTCTTTTTCAGCTTTTTATTTCCTGACCATTTTGATAAATAACAAGCACTTAAATCATTCCTGAACATTTTCCTGTCCATACAATTTGTTCAGTCAATGGAATCTTGGGGCTTACCAATATAAAACTTAAATAACCAATATAAAAACATAAAAGTGATCAAATGTTATCAGCAGTTGTGTTACATTTGCAACCCTTGGCATTCATCTGTGCATAGTGTTTGTTTCATAGCTACATCTCTTATCATACAAATCAACAGGAATTTAAGCTTAGCAGGGAGTCACCTGTAAATTAAATGTACCTGAAAATAACCTGTGAATGATCACAAAAGCATCTCAAAATCAAGTTCTTGAAAATATCCTGCTTTTGCCCATGTTACTAAGCCCATGGTCATATTTAGATAGCATGAACAAGCAAAACTAAACAAAATATTAGGAAAGTCAAAGTAAAATTATGTAAACGTAGTTTGTTAATACTAAGATGATGACTAACATGAAAGATCATTGCTAACTGGCTGCTATGAGTAAATTCTTTGTCTCATAAATAGTATTGTGTGTATAGAAGGAATAGTGTTGCAGTATAAAGAGACAGTAAAAAAGCACAAAAGTTAAAAAGACAACATTTAATGAACAGCATATTTTTATAGTACTTCTAGATATTAATAATGCTTAGGAAGTATTTTAAATTTTCAATCTGGGATTCATATTTTTATTTAGCAATTCAGCAAAAAAATCACACGCTCAGCCCAAAACAAATGTTGGGAAATTCAGAAAATAGACATTTTATACGTTTACAGTAAAACCCAAAATATCTTCCCAGCTTATGTTTTCTGCTTGGACGAACTCCCTATTTATCTATCATCCTGTAAATGTGGTAGTGGTCCTGTGCCCGAAAACTTATATTGGATCTATACTCTGTCTAATGAGAATTCATTGGTTGTCTATCCTTTGTGTAAAGTGAAATTTCTGAGTTTAGGTGTGAATAAGGTGTATTTGGGAGTTGGGCCTGGGAGTAGGAAGAGTTTCCATCGATTAATGGCCTTTATACTAATATGGTAGCTGTCTGCTTGACTTATATTTTGTACAACAGACTTGTTTCACACTGTTAATGACATTTGGGCTCTAAAACCTGACAACTGTAAGGTTGTGTCTACATCAAATCTTTGTTGCCCGGGATGAGCACACTGAAAATCTGATGTGTGATCCACAACATTGTTCAGCAATCTGTCCTGGCATATTGAGGAATGACTGATCAGGAATGATCACTGTTCACTCCTAAAAAAGAAAAGCACAGTGGGGTGCCGCTCGCTCATCCTCTCTCTCCCATAGAACAGAATGACTATGTGTGTACAGTGCTTGCTCATTCATCTGTCACTGGAAACAAATCATGAAAAAAACATTTTCAGCAACCATAATCTTACGTGTGTACTTAAATTAGGAGACATTAATTTATTAATCTATTGTTCAGGATTTGGTGTATATTGCAAGGCCTCACTCTACCACCTGAAATATCAATTAATTTCATTCTATTCAATGCAGAATGCATATGGCTTTGGTTAAAGCTAGGAATCTAAGAAGGAAAGGGCCATCGAGTGATTTAGTTGGGCAGCAGCTATTATTAAAGGATAAAAGTGGCCTAAAACCATAAACCGGTACTTCTAAAGCTTTTTTTTTTTTTTTGTGGGGGGGTTATAACCATATATTAAAATATTTAATTTAAATTAAAAAATGTTTTCCAAACTTTCAAATGTTTTCTTTCATACATAGAACAAATACATATATTATATATGGCAATGATAATCATCTTTTTGTGACAATGAACATTGTAGGAAATGAGTAAAGGTGTTCTATAAATATCATTATATAAACAAGAAAAGAAAAATTTTTTCCCTAGAAGGAATCTTGTACATGACACTGGGATGAAGGCAGTTTTATATGTGCTATTTTCAGATATAAGTAATAGACCACCACTATATCACATCAGAATGTAGCATTATGAACTCCTCTTCAGACTACTTGAATTTTGATACAATAATATTTTGGCATAGCAGAGTGTCACATTTTATGAGCGACAATTACTCAAATCCGGAAAAGATACAGTTATACTAAAAATAGTCTTAAGAAATAAAATGTTTAAGTTGTTTTAATGCTCTCTTCCAGTCATTGAGACCTAAAGGAATGATTCCATTTACTACCACCACTCATCTCATACAAACTTGCCAGGAAACCTGTTTCTTCCCAGCATGTATGGCCCGCATGAATGAATTGGCATAACTATAGTTATAGCAGCTCATGTAACAACAAGAAGTCCCGAGGAAGTAAAATTTTGTTAAGGCAAAAGGAACATAGAACATGGTGTACATGTGAAGAGAACACTTTTTCAGTGTTGTATCAATGGGTGTTGAAAAGGTTGCAGTATGATGACTGTAAAGTCTCCCGTATTGAAGAGCTAACATTAGGTCAAATCTTGATGTTTCAAGTTACAGTGCTTTCCTCCCACTGTCCTGCGGCATCGAGGTGTCTTTTAGGAGCTGAAAAATTCTTTGCTCCCAGCGACTTTTGATGGTGCAATCATTTTCCTGACAATTACCACCAATGCCGGGGCATTCTTTCATCCTGCTGAGCTTTAATGTACTTCCACCTTTTATATGCTTAGGCAATCTTTCACCCACTGTCCCATTGTAAAAGGAACATTGTTGCTTTTATTGATTACTAATGTAAGGCTACATTTTGCTTCCATTGGCTAACAATGTAAGGGGGTATTTCTTCTTCCCTTTAATGACCAACATAAATTACCTTTTTTTCTTGCTAATACACACTAGTATAAGGACTATAGCATTCTGTACTGTATTTTACATAATTCTGCACAATAATAATAATACTTTTTTAATTTGATGATTTATACAAATTATTGTTAGGTGTCCATGAGACTCTTGCTTTAGACACAGCAGTAGGTACCAGGACTGTGATATACAAAAGAACAACCTTGCCTTCATCTGTCCACAAAACTTTGTGCATTATTCTTTGTCAGTCATTGTGTTCTTTGGCAAACCATAACCTCTTCAGCACAATTTTTTTTTCTTTAATCATTAGGACTTTGCGGGTGCTTCTTGCCGATAGCTTGGCTTGACGTAGGTGTCTTCCAATGTAACAGTACTCACAGGTAACGTTAGACCTTTTTGGAGCTGATTTTCAGCCGAGTCTGCCATTTTGTCTACTCTTCTATCCATTCGAACGATAGTTTTCTGTTTTCTTCCACATCCCTCAGGTTTTGATTGCCATTTAATAGTAATTGAGACTATTTTAGCTGAGCAGCCTTTTTTTCTGCACTCCTTTATATGTTTTTCCTTCTCCAATCAATGTTTTAAATAAAGCATGTTGTTCCTCTTAACTATGTCTGGAATGACCTACTTTAGCATTCTAGTCAGAGAGAAATGCACTAGCACCAGCATGTACGACATTTGCTGCCTTCCTTTCTTAAATAAGGGCTGTAATTGACACCTGCTTTTTTCACATGAATGACCCCACTTATTGAACTCCACACTGCTATAATTTTTTTTTTCATTCATTATTCAATTACACTGAATCCACACCATTAATAACATGACTGTTGCTTATTTATTACTCTACTACACCTACTAGTAAATTGTTTGCTTTGTAAAATTTCCACCAAAAATAGTGATTGATCAGGTTAGTGATGTTAGACTGTTATTTGTTCTGAACAAATGTATGTGTATGAGTGTATGTATCCAATCTATAATGGTAGGCCTGGGCCCAAATTAAAATTGCACTTTATAAAATGGTCAAGAAAACTGATACAGTGTGTTACTCTATAATGTGCACAAAAGTACCCCACATCTTATATTACTAGCAATTGCAACTGCAAAATTGATTGTTAAGAACCTTGGAAATGTTCCTCCAACACAAGTTATCCAAGGACCAATAAATTCAAAGATGTATCAGAATCTCAGGGTGTTGATCTGTTCAAAAAAAGTGTGAATGATGCAAAACACAGGGGGAAAAAAATCAACAACAGAGATAAGTCTTGGACCAAAGAAGTTCTAAATTGCCAATAAAGGAGGTTTTGCTAATTACAAAATATAAAAGCGCACATTTTTTTAATCAGCAAGTTTAATCATTCCTTCTTAGTATGGCAATGTAAGATGTTGTTTGTTAAATAAGAAAGCCATTAATATGAATTAGATGAAGATTCAAAAAGAATGTTTTATTAACAATGATAAATAATTTGAGAAAGTCTAATGTAGAAGTTTAGAAATGTTCTTATGGGATACAGGACACCTTATAAATGTATACAAACCAAACACAAATTTAATCTTACAATTTACCAAAATGGATACACCATAGGCCAGTCCCTCTATGACATTTTGTTCTTTGATGCAACAATTATTAGGGGGTATACATAATTACAAGTGGGTTGCAAATTAGGATCACATGCTTTCCGTTATTTCATGCTTTGAAGACAGCAAGCAAGATGCTAAACTGCAAGGAGAAAAATCTCAGCTGCAAGTAAACCCTCTTGACAGAAGTGATTTGCGGGACTTGGTTCCTTCCCGAATAAGTCTTAGAAATAAAAATAAATCATAATCTTCATAAATATTGGGTTTGCCAACCCCTAGACAGGTACAGACTGTGACACAGTAGGCGGAGGAGGACTCTGCCCAGAGGAGCTTACAATCTAGGAGGTGGGGGAAGTCTTACACAATAGGAGGGGCGATAGGGAGTGGTGGTAAGTAGTGAGGGTTTTAGGAGACAGAGAACGGGTAGGCAAGTTTGAATATTCATACATCCGGAAAATGTTTTCCTACAGATTAGTGAATATTCAGTCCATATTTTGAAGAAAGGAGTAGTTTTGGTTTCCAACATGTTTCACAACTCTGGGGGGTAGGGGCTTAGGTAGCCCTGACTACATCATACATCATCACCATACTGTATCAAACATATCCATTAAAGCTTAGTATCTATGTATCTTGTATTTGTTTTGTAACCATATACTAAAGTCAAGCTAGACATGCATGGATATTTGGCT
The DNA here is from genome assembly GCF_032062135.1 of Pyxicephalus adspersus. Classification (NCBI taxonomy): domain Eukaryota; kingdom Metazoa; phylum Chordata; class Amphibia; order Anura; family Pyxicephalidae; genus Pyxicephalus; species Pyxicephalus adspersus. The sequence continues at coordinate 82,252,278 of NC_092859.1, read as the reverse complement.
CTGCTCCCAGGTTCCTGCTGATCGAGTCTCTCTTCTGTTCCCGATTTGCTCGTGTACCGACCCCAGCTTGACCTCTGACTATTCCTGATCACTCCCTGACCTAAGCTTGTCTGACCACTCTCTTTCTTTTGCACTGGCACCACGCTTCGTTCCTGCCTGTCAGGAGTCACTTGCCTTGGCGAGCACCTGGCAGCAGCCCGCAGTACAACATCTTCACCTATAGAGGCTCTGGAGAAGACCGGGCTGTTGTTTAGACTCTGCCCCCGCGCACGTCTTTACCTACTGGGCTGGTGACACGGAGGGTCCACCACCCTGCCCTGTGGTGCTGACAACCACTTTATTAACACCAGAATTTGTTAATTCTGAAACCCTAGAAGTGGGAACAGGTTTTGCTACCTAGTAAACAGCTTTCTAAAATTTTAAATAGAGGTACAATTTTAACTATAGAGGGCCAGTCAATTGTTGAATTGTATTTACTGACAATAAGTGGCAAAATTAGCCATGAGGTGCATTTTTTTTTTTTTACCAAAAATGTTAAATATTTGTGACAATATATTCTGAAGTGGGGTTTGATGAAAATACAAAAGTGCAAATTGACAGTTCATAATTGTGTCAACTAAAAAACTTGATTGATTTTTAATGAATAGAAATTGACCAACCACCAGATTTATTTTCAACATCAGATCCCTTTTGTGGGCTCATAACTGCTACATTGGTATTACATTTATAGACCCTGTAGTAGCAACTACTAAGTGGGTGTGACAAGTTTTAAATCCCTCCCATCCATTCAAAAAAGCAGCTGTTAATGCTACTGTGTGTATTTCATGAAATTCTATGTATAATAAGCCTAACGAGCATTTACTCATCACAGTTTTTGTCAATTTGAAGCTTGGTCCCAAGTATGTTTAATTACCTGTGCACCAAGCAGTGCAAAGACCTGTGATTGGTTATCAAGTCCAGAAAGAGTCCTACCTGTTTCCTATACCCAGAAATGTCAGTGTTAAGAGTGCAATGTTAAAAGAAGTACTTTACTCACCATCTTGAATGCTTTTAGGTTTGGTACACTGTCCTAAACTATATTACCTTTCCAACAAAAATATACACCCAAGCAGAAATAGAAAAGAGTAACTTTATTAAACAACTGGTTCACAATTTTACTCCATAATTTGTTGCCGATGTTGATAAACCATGTTTTTCCCAATCTGCTCACCTTTCTGGAAATAGGAGCTTTATGCAACAGTGCAAAGCATGGACTGGCTACTAGCTTATTGTAGAATACATACTGAGCAGAACCCTCAGTCCTCTCAAAAAGCACTATAATATACATTTTATGGCTAAAAAAAATACCCACGCTTATATAAATTAAATCTGACTTGTCACAGGCATGAATATCAAATTAGTTAGTGTCTTTTTCAGTAGTTTCACTGTATTCAATATCTGGAGGCATATCTATCCCCTAAATTTTTGAAGGGGAATAATTTACCCTATATCTTCCCATAAAAACTATATTTTACAGGCAGAACCCAAAAAACACTTCTTAAAAACAAAAAAGTGACAAAATAATGTAGGAAAATATAAATTCTGCAAAACAATGCAATCAAATTGAATGTAAAACACACATAATAACTCTGACACTTACAAAAACAAAAAATACAAGAACATATACAATCCAATATTAAAAAAAGAGGTTTTCCAGCAAGTTATTAAAAAGAAACATCACCTGAAGGTGTTGTAGGCCAGCACAGTTGGGATATACTATTGATGCAAACCTCAGTAGCTTTCTCATTGCTAAAACCCTCTAGTCCATCACTAATTATGCTGACCTGGGGGAGCAGTTTAAGTCCCAGTTTCAGCTGGGCAGCATCAACAGCTTTTGATTGTATGTGATTAAACTGAAGTCTGATCGATCTCAGCTTACTGATGGCTGCTGTATGTATTCCATGGTGAGTACTTAGATAAAGCAAACCATATCTGCAGATAATACTATTATTGACTTGCTGAAAGCTTTTCTCTTTGAAATTCTTTCTTCATTGCTGAAGCCAAAAAAGTAAAAATTTCCATACCTGAATTTTGGTTTTGCATGACGTACGTCTGTATGAGTAAAAAACTATTTAGGCCAAAGCCATACTCAGAAACTTGCAGCTTCCAAAACAGGATTGTTGGCCTAGTACCTGTATGTTATAGCCATGCAACAAAAATGATAATTTAGGAAAAACGTATATTACTTCTGATGGGTGAAACAAAAAAGAAATCATTTCATGTTGCACTTTAAATCTTTTCAAAATGTTTGTTTCTGTGTAGCCATTATTATTATCATTCTAATGTATCACAGTACCATAATTTTAGCTTCCATGCTGCAATAGAAGCTTTCCATATTCTTCTCCTACATTGGTTCTGTGTCTTGTAGAGAGGGTGTCAGGGACCTGTTTTCAGCTACATCTATTTCAGTGACTAATTTAGGCCACACTCACCATAGAATTTAGGTCTTCTGTAATGAGTATATTAAGTTTTAAATCAAGAAAGTCTTAATGTACAAATATTACCGTCACTTCTTTAGTATTTTTGCTTATCCCATTGCAAAAATAATGTTGCTTCTTTTTTCTTGAAAAAAAAATTACCTTCTCAGAATACTTATTGTTTATTTGCTTATTATTCAATTAAGGTTTCTTGAGAAAAAGTAATACTGTGTAGTGTGAAAATGTGATTACACCAGGATATGGTGCCGCTTTGTGAAAATCTACGTGTATCATATCCCTGAACAGCATTATTTCCTGGTGGAAGAATTAGGTGCACTTCAACCTCAGTGCCAGTGTGTATAAGCTCCTAAAAATCATGGCAGCCTTATAGGGGTTGCAGTGAGTGGTACTAGTACTGCTCACCGCCACCAGCTGTCACATGTGCAGAAGCGGGTTCTTTTCAAACCAATGCTGCTCTGTGGGTGCTGAAGTGGCTGGCACCCAGTGACCCTCACAAAACCTGCCCAAACTCAGAAGAAAGTACCTTACTCTAAAAGTGCCTTGTTTCCAGTCACATTTGCAAACCAATCATTTAAAAAGGAAACTGCCTTACAGTATAAATCTACCCAGTGTAAATATTAAATATTGTACTCATCTTCTTCTTACTTCAATGAAAACAAATATACGTAACAGCCTTCAGTGAGTAATACAGCTAGATTACATGCCTCAGAAAGCTTAAGATTTCGTGGTGCTCTTGACAAATTATATATGGATTATTTGATAATCTTGAAGCATTTTATCCTAAAGCAGTAAAAAAAAATAATCTAAAACACAGCCATCAACTTAAATATGATAAAAATTCACACAACTGTTTATTAGCATAGATAATAAATTGTCCAAAAGAGTTTAATTACCCACATCCTGCAAGCAGCATTTTTATATTCTTAGGGAACCATAAAAAGTTTCCTTGAATTATATAATGGGATACACAATACAGTAAAAATATTATGAAGCAGCCTTGAAGGCCAACATCTCATCAGTGCAACAGCCCTGCTGTAAAGCCTCAGAATTTTCAGTCACACGCATCATACAACGAAATAGCTGGTGATATCAATGAGACATAAAATACAAAAAAAAAAAAAACATAAAAAACATAAAAAAAATAGTGCTTTCCTTGTGGGTAGTATAAAAGTTTGGTTGACGTCGGCAACAAATCCTGAAAATCAGTCATTGTTCAGTAGTGTCAGAAACCTATGGAGTTATTGACTCAGCTTGCTTTATTCTTTACTGAGATGTATACTGTGCTCTGGAGTGCATAACACAAGAATTAATACATCTGTCCACACCCTCCCTAAAGTTTGAAAGAAGTTCCTCAGATTATTCTCCACTCAGTATACGCTCTATCTCCTCTAAGCGCTTCAAAGCAGCAACTCTTTTATTTTCAATGTCTTTGATTTCTTTTGTTGATTTCTGCTTTAATTCTTTGTCTGTATTTTTCTCCTGATGACTTTGAGACTTCACAGGTCCTTTGTTTTTTGTTTTTGTTGGTGAACTAGTTTTTGGTATATTGCTCTCCTCTTTCAATTTTTCAGTTGGAGTTTTTTTTTTTCCTGTCTCGCTGTTCTCCTTAACTTGTCCTTCGGGCAAGTGGGGTGAAGATGTTGCCCCAGGCACAGCTTGCCCAGCAGCATTAAGTGCTAATATTTTTCCCCGTACTATACTGAGATGACGCTGAATGTATTCCTCGTGGGGGGCTAAGGCAAGGGTTTCAACAAGGCACCTTTCAGCTTTTAAGAGATCCCTCTCTTCAAAATAAACTACACAAAGGTTATGTTTTCCTTGGACATTTTTGGGATCCATTTCTATAATTTTTTCAAAGCATTTCTTTGCTCCTTTGATATCTTTCTTTTGATTCATAAGGATGTCTCCTTTAAGTATAAGGCCTTTAATATGGTCCGGGTAATGTCGCAGCAGCTCATCCAGGACAGGCAGAGCCTCTAGTTCTCTTGAAGTCTGGGAGTAGAGAAGGGCCAAGTTAAAAAGTGCACTTCGGAAACCATGTTGTAACTGTATTGCTTTCCTCATCCATTTTTCAGCTTCTAAATCCTTTTTCTCATCCATTGCCAGCATGCCCAAATTAAAGTATCCATTAGCATCATTTGGCTCTTCCTCAATATAAGTTAAAAGTCTTTTCTTGGCTTCTGGTCGTAATTTGGGATTTCCTTTATAAAAAAAAAACAATATAATAGAATCAGATTTATAAAAAAGAGAACATTACTTAAAAGTAAAAAAAAAAAAAAAATTCAAAAGAGACCTCAATGCTGTTTTTATTTTGTTAAGAAGTGTGTACACCAATTTCATTTAATAAAAAAGCAAAATCCTGTTTATTTTCTTTTAATCAGGACAAGACAATTTAAGTGAATGTTGACTCATATTTGAGTGAGGATTCTAAATTGTGGAAAACTGATTAGTACAGTAATTATTTAGAAAACCATACCAGATTCCTGCATGAGTAAAGCAGAATTGAACAAGGCAAGTTTATGTCTCCGATTTAGCTCAAGTGCTTGATTGAAGTTCTTTAATGCTTCATTTGGATCTTTCAATTCAATATAAACAATAGCAAGGTTGTACCATAAATCTGCATTGGCTCCATCAAGTTCCAAAGCTTTGATATAAGCTTCTTTAGCTTCTAAAGGCCTGTTCATTTTTAACAGTAATTCTCCCCTGAAAAAAAAAAAAACATAAGCTCAAATTTCTAAACCCCTAAGCAGACAGACACTAAGGATGGTGACCTTTACGATTACAATCTAATTACAATGTTGCTGATGATGTAGAATGAATAAAGCTGAACTCTGGGTACAAAATTATTATTTACATTCTTTCACAAAAAGTGATAACTCAATTAAAAGCCAAGCTTTAACCCTGTAAAAGTAGAAGTGACATGTCTGTACTGCACATAACCTGTAAAAAGCAGAGCTATGGGAGGGACAGCTGGTACACCTATCGCAGACTGCCTAAAAAAATTATGCAG
>NC_092859.1:82189335-82243843 GCF_032062135.1 Pyxicephalus adspersus | reverse complement strand
ATATATATATATATATATATATATATATATATATATATATATATATATTAATCATTTCTCTGGTGCATCAAAAGTTTTATTATGCTTAAGCAGAGTTTTTGCAAACTTGTCAATTTCTACATGCATGCTATCCAATAAAATAGCAGAGGATTTACAGCCCTTAGACTCCTGTTTTTCTTGGCTAATATGGATTGCATTGTATATTCTTCCCGAGCTTCCCGAAGATAAAGCATGTTATTCAACATGTTAAACCAATGGTAACCATTGTGTGAAACATAATAAACCAGTGAATCACAGGTGCTCAATTTCAATATGGGGCACTATTGGAATATACAATGTGATATAACAGAGGACTCAGCTTCAACTGATACTTAAGCAGAATGAAGAGGAGTATTCCATAGGAAAACTGTAACACAGAAAAATTCTTGCATGTGAAAATGGGAGGTGGTAAGTAGGGAATATGAAGTGATTGCAGGGGCCAATGCATAAAAGATAGGTTAAGTATTATGAAAAGCCTTGTAGGTGATTAGAGAGAAGATAGAGTTCTAGAATCAACAGAAAGACCTGGCAAAGACTGAAGACGGAGGTGTTCATGAAACGTTTGGTAGGAAAGATAAGTATGACAGCTGCATTCATAATGCCTGAAGCAATGCCAATTTAGTGTGTGGTAGTAAGCCTATTAGTACTGATAAGCACATTGATTTATATTTTCTGTGTTCTATTAGCAAAGTATGTGAAACATGCATTTCTGTTAAAACCCCATTATTTTATTTGAGCTTTGATAACACACTTTCACAGCAAAAAGTACAGAACTTACCACCACCAGAACTTAAAAAATTCAAATTGTACTCCATATCCGGGATTTGACATTAGGTATATAATAATTCCAAGGCTTGCTGTGGCCACAAATCTCTTCCTATGTAAACACTCAAGTGCCAGCTGGAAAGTTAACCTGGCTTCTATTGTTCACTATGGGAGCTGATCCTTTTTTCCAGCCAGTGCAAGCACAATAGAAAGCCACTTAAAGGGTTTCCATTTGAGGATGGGAGGTGGAAACAAAGCTGACTATGTACCTATAACTATATATAGCTACATGGATAAAAAGGTACGAGTCAACAGTTTGCAGTTTCACAATTGCAATGCTTCAAGCAGATTGTGTACAAAAAGTTTAAGCTACTTTTTTAATTTTCCAGAGGTTATAGTATACAATAACAAAAGCTCAAGAACAGACTTATGTGATACTTCCATTTGTATAACCTGCAAGTAAAACATCAACTGCAATGGTTGAAAACCTGTCTGCATCAGTTTTTATTACAGTTATTTTAGTACATTTCACAATGTGAAAAGCAGGTATTTTTTGCTTGAGTGAGTGGAACCTTAGAAATACTTAAGCACAGCCACTGTAGTTTTAAAAGAATGCAAACAGTAGAAGCCAGAATAAATGGGATGAATAAAAAAGTTTATTCTTAGAGAATTTAGCAGTGGATGACAAAATGTCCAAGTGCTCCTGCTGAGCCGGATCTTCCATGTGGAAACTCCACACTCACATGGATGATTGTTATAAAGCCACAGTGGGGATTTGTGGCTTTTGAGAAAACCCCCCAGTGGAACAATATGTGACGACATAATGATTACCCTGTAATGGAAGAGAGTTACTGTGAATATGTTTGTATTATTTCAGCATAGTAAATTATCACTAGTTCCCATTTCTCTTGAGAAAGCAGAAACGTGTTGAGTCAGTAGGGCTATGACTGACTAAATTGTTATAATACATTACAGGATTTTGTATGTGATTTTAATTGATGTAAATAAATGTGGTTTTATATAAGCTAGAATATGTATGTTCTTTTGTCCTTACAAAAATCCCTGGTTCAAAATCAACTACTATTAGTTTGTAATTGCATTGCACTAAAGGGATTTGCCAAATCTATTACTATCCTACAAGAGATTGATATATTCGCTTAGAGAAGAGGAAGGAAGAAATTTTAAGCATGTGAACATAAGAGATAGTACTTATTCGAACAATATGACATCTGCCTCAACAAAGTAGCAATACTTGTTCTCCAAATTAAGCTTCTCATAGCCAGCATATTTTGAGATTTAACTGTGGCCCCAGCAAATTAGCATCATGACTTTGTATAATTCTTTTAGGGGGAGGCATTCCTTTCCACTAAGCAACATAAACTATCTTGTTTTATTAGTCAGCCAAAAGCTGGCAGGCTGTCAGAACAATTCATGTAAGAAGGAAAATGGCCTTCTCCAAAAGTAAATAGGATGTCCTCTCTGTGTGTTTTTTTTCATAGCAGGCATGAAAATAGTATGTTGCAAATGGCGGTAAAACGTCTGCCAACGTCTGTTCTGTATCTAGCTGCATCCCACTAGTGGGATCCAATTTTAATGAAAATACTATTACTCAGAGTATTTCTAACTTAGGTTTACAGTATGAGCCAGATGCCAAAGTAATTATGCATTTATAGATTTTTCAGAAAAAATTAGGTGCACAGAAAAAAACTTTACAATGCACAACAGCTTTTCAGAATAGTACAGCTCACTAATTTTTACATTTACTACATTTTGGGCTGATGTAAATTTAGGAGGAAAATTATCCAGTTCACCATGTACAAGAGAATTATAGTTAATGTCTGGTATGCTACATACCTTGTTGCTAACTGTAACTTGCTTGGCATGCAAATCTTGAAGGCTAGGCTTGTTTGGAATAAAAGTGTTTTGTATGGGAAAATCACAAAATTGGATTTATTTTGAACTTCTCAGCAAATTTAGACAGTAAAAAACGTAATGCCACTCCTAAATATTTGAGCCATTACCTGGAAGCCAGCACAACTCAGATTGACAAATTAAAACTGTTAGATGAAGATAATAATTTAGAAAAATACAAAAACATACATACAAGGCTAATATATACATATATTAACTATATAATGTATGTGTTTGATTTATAGCTTTCATCTACAATTTTTAAAGTCACTTGTATCCCCTGCCCACCAGGTTTTACAAAGAAAACATGTGCATGGAAACAAGCTATATAAATCCATTATCTTTAAAAGCATGATACATCAAAAAATCAAAGGCAATTATGTCTAGACTTAGTCATCAATTTTTCATAGGTAATGTAAAAAATGTATTACATCTCTCTAGTTAAATACACAGGATATTGCTTAAAAGAAGACTTTCAGTACAGCCTAAAAATTTTTTTCTAAATGAAAAATAAAAAGCAGGGATCATTAAAAAAAGAATAAATCACAAGATTTAAAGAATTATGGATTAAAATGTTAAGTGAAGGCCCAGGTAGATTTTCTGAAAACTTAACTGACTATAAAACATGTTGACTATTTGTTCAAGACCAATTGGAATTTGCAGTGAGGGTCACAATAGCATTTTTCAAGTATATTCCAGCCCTTTCCTCTTTAGTTGTTCCTTTTGATAGTATGCATATCTTTTTATGGCAACTACAAATCAAGCTTTGGTTTGTATGCCAAGTAAACCTGTCAAGTGTAACCATGCATGAACATACATGCACTAAATGCTGGAAAATGGTGCGAAAGACTTAAATGTTGGAATTTTCTATACCATGTATGCCCCGTTTATGTATTGAAGTGCTCAGCCATCTACGCAAGCCACAATTGGCAAGACTGTTACATGTGATGTGGAAGTTTCTTGATCCACCTACTTTCATTGGACTATGTATATTAAAATTAAATTAATTATAGGGGCTTTGTATACTTGAGATTGAGTGAACACAAACTGCTGTATATGGTGCCTCTGTTTTAATTCTATGGCCATTACAGTAATTACATATTCAGAAGAAGAATTAAAAATGTAAAAATCTTTGGTATCTATATAGGATGATAAAGAGATAACCCCCATATTCCTATAATCCTTTAAAACCACTTCCTGTCCATTCTTTTTCCTTTTCATTTATCTTTGAGCAGCAATGTGGGTTATCTTCCCTGGTGCTGCCATCAGTTGAGGATACTCATCTATATACTATATAGTATTAAAGTAAAAATCTGAAATTGCAGCTCCTCTTTTTTTCTTTAAGCAGAAACAAAAAAGGTCAAGCAGACCTAAATTGAACTTTTAAATGTGGCAGCTGTTGCCAATGTATTTATATCCTTTCTAATTCTTTTGACGACCATAGCAACAGGTTTGCTTTAAAGCTTTCCTACCCTATCCCTTATTCCTATCAGAGCTTACACAGAACTTCTTTATTTCCTGCAGTAGAATAAAGGCAGATGAATGAAGGAAAGAGGAGTATTTGTTTTTAGAAGGGGAGGTGGAAGCAACCATCTCCATTGGCTCTACATAAGCAAGTGCCTAGAGTTTGCTACAAGCAACCTGGACAAAAATGAAGCAAAATGTGTGCTAATATGTGTAAAAATAAATAAAAGATGCATTTTTTTTTTATAGATGTGTGAATCAAGCCTTAGTCTACACAGCCCTATTTGCATTAGCAAGAAAATTATGGTGGGTGGAATGAAACCTTCCTGAACTAGTACTGAAACCAGGAAACCATGCATTTTCAGAAAGAAGAAAGCCCACAGTGCAACAGATAGTGGCAGAGTATGCCAAACTAGCATGACAAAATCCTGCCAAGATGGTTGATGAAAGACAACATATGAGAGTTGTTAGGCAGACTCAACATATACAGGGTATAGGTATTGCACTCAGCAGCCATTATATGGCTTATATCTGGTGTAGGAAAAAAAACAACCTGAAACATGGTCACCTTCCACCTTATTTCTAAGATCTAGACAGATTAGAATTATAAAAAGACCAAAGAATAATTTTATCCTAAAAGGTCTTTTAGTAAGTGTTAAGCATCGGGGAGAATATGTAATGAATTTTAATGGGAAGTTTAGGAGCGCATATTAGATTTCAACATTCTTTACCTTTGAGAACTCGTTTCCATCTATATGTAGTATTTTTTTTAATTCTTTTTATTAGCAACTCATCATACAGATAACAGTTTGCAAAAACAACACTGTGAGAGATAAACACTACAGAATGACCAGTGCTTTTACAACACAGTTCACATTAATAATAAAAAACAAGAAAACAGAAAAAAAAGTAAAAAGATAATGGGGGAGAAGACTACAGCAATAAAGAAGGGGATAGAGAGAGAAAGGAAGGGTGAGCAGGCATCAGAAAATTATATAAAATTAACATTATTTAACAGCATCAATGAACCTTTTCTACAATTATTTCCACCTTTGGAGGGAGGGAATCCATTCACATCCTGAGCAATGCCCTTCTTGCCACCAGAAGACATGCGGTAATCCATTCCCTCCACCCTCTACCTGTGACCACATCTGGGTTTGTGTCCCAACTACCAAATAAACATAGAACTGGGTATGAGGGAATAAAATACTTTGTGTGAAAACTTTGTAGGATTCTCATCCAAAACCCTTTGACTAGTGGGCACGTTCACAAGCGCTAAACTAATGTTGCCGAAGGCTGTTTACATTTGGGGCAGCTAAAGTTTGGTGAAGTACCCGAGTCTGACCCTTCTCTGGGTCTAAATACCTTATATGCGCGATGGAAAAGCTTGAAATGGGTCTCTCCTCACTGCTCATTCACCATAGCTGAACGCACTGTTTGATATCCTTGAAATATTTTGTCAGTAACATCTGTAAGGTTCCTCACCCAATCTACCTACATTAGTAGATGCTAAAGGGTTATTAAAATACTCTTGAATTACCTTATAATTATCAGAGCTAGATGGGGAAGGAAGCACCAGCAGATTGTCAAATCGATTGTGGTTAAGCGCCTATTGTACATGGTGTACAAGGGATTTAAAAAATGGGCAACTTGAAGGTAGAGAAATGGATGAGTGGGAGTCCCTGAGGAGGATATCTGCGGACTTCCCTGTAAGTCATATAGCGAGCTATATCCGGTTGGTAGAAATCACCCGCCGATAATAGACCTATTTTTTTTCCATTTTTTCAAGATTGGTTGAGTATTCTCATGGGGAAACATTGGATTTCCGCATACTGGTAGATTTCTAGCTAAATGATACCCCCCCATCTTTTTTTCTCAGTTCCCTCCATGCCAGTATAGTATCCCTGACCAGAATATTTTCTTTTAGATGAGGAGGAAGTGAGGAAAATTTACAATGAAATAGGGCCTTGAGATCCCACAGGTATACCAAAGCTCTATCCAATCCGTAATTGGACGAGTGGGACTGTCCCCTGATCCAGTCAATAACATGTCTAGTAAGGCAGGCTATATTATAGGCATGTATATTAGGTAGATTTACAACTTCCAAAAGCACAGGTAACTGATGTTTCTTCAGAGACACACGAGGGTGGTTACCCTGCTAAAAAAACCTAAGAACAGCTTTGTTTATGGTAAGTATGTCTGGGCGTCTCAGGAGCAACGTTATCGTCTGCAAAGGGTAAAGGAGCTTGGAAACTGACATCTTGACCAATTGCATCCTCCCAAATAAGGAGAGGGGCAAATTGTGCCAGAGTTCCAGCTCCCTTTGTATTTTAGTTAACAGTGAAGGATAGTTTACACCATAGATGGAGGAAGGTAATTTACCAATTTTTATTCCCAAATATGTGATATGGTCTCTCGGTATAAGAAATTGGGTAGTTTTAGACCAGGGTGTCTTCCTGTGATTAATCAGAGGGAGGATCTCACTCTTTTTCACATTTATTTTCAAACCCGAGCAACATTCGTAGGATGAAAAAAAACACATTTGTTTTTAAACACAGCACCATATAATATATGTGCTCTGTCGATGAATTATACATTTCTAAATGTGTACCATCTAAAAGTATGGCAGTCTTACCAATAGGTGTGATCACATCCTCAAAGAGCTCACACAGTTCAGAACAGCTTGGGTCATATTACTTATTGAGTGGGTGCCCCTAAAACTTATTATATTCTTGATATTTATACGCTGTAAAAGTGGAAAAACACACCATCAAAGTCTACAAATAAAAAAGAAAGTTTGGATTACTTGATCACCTTACCTGCTAATATAGGCCTGTTTGAAATCTGGTCTCATACTTATGGCTTGTCTGTATAACTGATCTGCCTCTTCCAGCCTTGACTCATTAGCCCGGATCAAGTTTGCAAGATTTATGTACACGTTCAGATGATTAGGTGCAACACGTGCGGCATACTTTTTTCCGGGTATTACCTTTTTTAAAAGAAAGTGATACAGTAATAAAAAAATAAGAACTATGCCAAAACATTACAGAAAACTGATAACTCTTGCTCTCCTAACAAACTAAGCTGACATATCAAGGCAGCTCCATCTGTGCCCTGCAGGACACCTGTGCAAGCTCCATCTAAAGCCATGAGCCATCACAAACATATGCTCCCAGTTTTTTTTCATTAGACTGCAGTGATTTATAGGTAGAAGGCATGTTTGTTTGGTGTTAACAGACATTCAATAACTACTCCCATGGGTACTTAGAGCATTCTTCTTTTTCATTCTAGATGCTTTGAAAATGTGTTGATCTAAAATAGACAGCCTTTAAAGGGAATAGGCCAACATGATAATACCACTGGGACACCATTCTTGTAACTAAGTTAGGCAACTACAGTAGGGGATATGAAGAGAGTCAACAGGTGCATAGGCATAGTGATTAAACAAACAAATTAACATTAAATTATTACACTGAAGGGATATAAAATGAATACTCTTTGGGTTTTTGAAAGGACAGGAATTTATTAAATATCTTCAATTACTTATACCTGAATATATTCACAATGACATTACTTAGCAATTTCATCCTATTGGGTCATGGAAAGGGGTAGAAGGGATCTGTCAGTGACTGTACTGAAGCAGAAACTCACATACTCCACAAACATTTATATTATACGGGGTATAAAAGGACTAATAAAAGAAGTATATTTCCCAGGATGAAATTATTTAAAAAAACAGTTGTTTTATGTTTTGCTTTTTCAATGCAAGAAAAGATTATCAGTCCAATAAACTTTTTATGTCTTTAAAAGATTGGCAGAACAGACGCATTCTTTATAGAGCAAACATTCTCAGTAGAGGTAACAATGTATACACAGCTTTTTGAGAAACATCCATTTCTTAGGGTTCCAGTGCAGTACATTGGGCTTAAACACAGTAAACAAGTGCTCATAAAACATTTAGGCAATTGAAAGCAAAGCTGCCAGGTACTTGTTAAAGAATACTATTTTTATTGATGAATGTAATTGTAACATGTGATAAGGTAAACCAACAATAGTGGAATATCTATATAATAGTTTGCTGTGTAAATGTTGAAACACTTGCACAAAAAAACCTTTATGCAAGTATTTTTTTTATTTGCAAAAAGGCTATTTTTATTTAGTTAACCTGTTTTTCATGAGCAAATTTAACATTCTTTTGAATGAAAATGTGACATTTGTTTGGTTGAAATTAATGTTCTTGAAAGGTTGTAAGGAGAGATGGACCAACATACAGGGAACTGCACAAAAAAATAGATTATATATCCTTTAATGAGGCATGCTCCTATTAAATGTTGGTTGCAACAAGCTCATCTGACTTTTACCTTGGTACCTAGCTGAAAACCAATTTTTACATTGACTGCTATTCATCTTCCTTCAGCTCTGTACAACATTAAACCTAGTAAAAAAAATCTGCAGTTTAAAGTACAGGATATATCGAAATCTGTATGTTTAATAATAGTTTTGTCATTTTAAAAGAGAGATAATCACAGATGTGTCACCCTATAACAAGAAGGACTTTCATGTAATGTATGTTTTAATGAAAGTTAGGTAACACTGAAATTGCAGCAATAAAAGCATAAAATGAAATTTAGAAAAAAAGAGTTTTTTCTTGTTTTTCCCCTTGCTATTGCATACCCTGGTTCTCTTCCTGCCCTCTTTAGAAAGTCTGAAACCCTAATTAAACTCATGTTTGTAAAGTATCAATAAATGAAATAAAAGACTGATAACTGAAATGCAAATATATTAGCTTTGGAGCTTGAAGATTGAACTGAGCAAAAAAATTTCCAGCATAGGCATCAACAATATTTTACCTGGGGCATAAGGGACTTTGCTATTAAATATGACTGTTCAGCTTCTTTACTTCTGTTTAGATTTTTGTATGTTCTTCCCACATTCATATGTGCACCTATATCATCTAAAAAGAAAAACCAGTTACAAAACTCCAATTAACAAATATTTTATATGCAAGACATCTTTTCTATTAAGATTATTAAATATGGTTAAGACACTATAACTGGGTATGTAAACATAAAAACTCTTTGAGAAATGTTTTGTACAGCAGAGATTGCAGTTAAAGTTCAATACTAAAAGCTGACTCCCAATTAAGAGCTTACACTGAAATTGTAGCATATAGCACTACAGCATGCATTCAAGCTTCACTTGGCCATTTTCCATTCAAAGGCCTTATGAGACCAAGCTGATGAACTATCCATTTCTCTCTGAATAAACATTTATTTTTTGCTGCCTTTTAATATTCTGTTTTTGACCCACACTGACCTGTTGTTGCTTGTGACTAACCACTGACCCTCCTTTGTTCCTAGACATGTTAGTGCCTGCTGTCTTGTACCCTGTTGCTACGTCTTGTATCTTGTTGCCAAATTGTTATTAACTGTTCCCAATCATGCTTCAGGCTACCACCTATGCCTAACTGCTCCTGTACCTGCCTGTTGCTTACCTTGCTCGCAAAGTCCAACTCTATCTCTATAGTTCCTCGGTCGTGGTGGTGCACAAAAACTCAGAGGTATCTGAACTGTTACAGAAAAACATTTTGCTAAAACGAGTGCTTCATCCTGTGCTGATGCTCATTGGGAACCACTGTACTAAGCAGTTCAATCAAAATTAATGAGCTACAATACAAGACAGTATGGCGAGGGTTGCATTTTTGTGCAGGGTTATGTATATTAAATGGTATGTGATACACTACAATACATGTGAATTTTAAAGACGTGTTGAGGGGCCAATCATAATAAATGGCAGTGAATTTTGTAATATGGGTTAGCATGTTACCATATGCAATGTGGTGTGGATGGGCCCCAAGTTACAGAGCGTTATATTAGGCAGTGCATAAAGGAAAAAATCTGGTCATTCAGTATATTCAGGTAGTTAGCTGACCACATTTTTATAATATATATATATATATATATATAAAAATATAGCACAGTTCTGAAAAGTTAAATAAATAGACATAATTTCAATCTGTAAGGAATTAATGGCTACAGCTAGACTAAATGAACTATACATTTATGTGTGGAGGAAAATTTCAAAACTGTTATAAATTAGTTCAGAGTTCTGGCTTGAATGATAAATCAGGAGGGGACAAATCCCTGCCAAGAACAATAATGTTAATCTAAAAGAATATGGGGCTAAATGTATAGAAGACTATTTTTCAATGCATTATTTGGAAAAGCAATACTGTGTAAACTGTCAGCATGTTTTTACTTTAGTTTATCCATTATTTGGGGTCTTCAGTTCACAGGCAACCTCGGGATTTAGAACAAACCACAGGCTTGGACATGGCATTAGTCACAGTCTGTTTGTTTTGGGTGCTACACATTGAAATGCATCCAAACATTTTATTTATAGGTCAAGAGTTGAGAAGCTGAATTGACAAAAAGGCTGATAAGACATGACATCAAAGTCTTTAGATTTCATGTTTAGCAAGATTAAAAACACAGCTACTTTATTATGTTTAGTTTAAAAGCTGCTACTTTTTCAGGAAATACAGTATAAAGGCTATTTAAAAAAATATGTTGAGAACAGGATTCTTTAGCATCCAAGATCTATAAAGGACGTAAAGTGCAGAGTGATAAAAAGATAAAGGGGCAAAGAACTGGGGAGAATTTGTTTATATTGCAGAAATCTAAGCTGTAATGGAAAATCCTAGCAGGATGATGGTAAAGTACTACAAAACATTTACCACTGTAAAAAAGTTCATGAAATTCATTTTTATCACATAGCTTTTCCCGAGATGGTCTATCTTCTTTATTCTTGGAAAATGTTTTTAAGTCAGAAAATTACAATGTTGATATATAAAAACATGCCTGTACCTAACCCTCCAGGACTGAAGTTAGACATCCCTGATATATGTGTATTCACAAAATTACAAGCCAATGGTTTTCAGGCACTAATGAAGCAAACATTGTTTTACAAATGCTTTATATGGTTTATTTAATTCTTTCCTTCCTTATTTTATGACCCTTGAGACGTAATTAATATTTTTTCTGTTATGCATATGATTTGTACCAGAGGCAGGTAAACAGACTTTTGAAATGGAGTATTGCAATTTTTTGGAAACAAAAACCTCTATAGAAATCCTTTTGTATTTTAAAACTTGCCTGGTTTAAGATACCTGGGAAAAAATGCCTCAGAAATTTCTGTCTAGACTGAAACATACAAGCACATGCATTCACCAACTGATATAACGATGGAAAGTATGCTTAAAAAGTTAAGTTTTGAATTGGATCACAGATCTGCAGATAGTTTGTATACGAGGAGGTGCTGAGAAGTTCCTGGCTTTGCCCCCTTCCAGATGAAATAGAAAAATGAGTGTGGGGGGATATGACAGCCTAATATCTTAGTATGTACCTGTGCAAATATCAGGTCTTTGAGATTCTTAATACTGTTTTTTCTTTTATTAGGAAGCTGTGATGGCAGAGGCTCAGGCAAGTTTCACATCGTTGGATTTACAGGCCGTCATGAAGTTTTTGTTTCTTCAGGGAAAGGAAGGACACTTCTCCCCCAGTGTTTTTGACATCTCAGTGTGAATATCTTTTGGCGACTTTTCCTTGAGAAACAAAAACTTCATGACGGCCCGTAACTCCAACGACGTAAAACATGCTACGTGCACGTACCACTGATTCTCACTAAAAGAAAAAACAGTTTTTAGAATTGCAAAGACCTGATATTTGCACAGTTACATACTAAGATATTAGGCTGTCATATGCCCCCACACTCATTTTTCTATTTCATCTTGAAGCAGGCAAAGCCAGGAACTTCTCAGCTCCCCCTCGTATACTGTCCATGTTTGTACTCAAACATTCCAAAAACATACTGGTAGGTTATCCTGCCTTCTCCTAAATTGGCCTTATTATAAATTAATAGCATAACTATGGTCTTGGCACTGGATTGTGAGCATCTCTCAAAAAAATACAATAAAATTGCTAATAAATGTTTTGAGAAGAACTAGCTGGTGGTCTTTTAGGCACATGTTCTATGAACTTGTGTGTATAATTATATACTGGTGAATACAATAGATTAACTGGGACTTTACCAGGAAATTTGAAAACCATTATTTTAAAATTCTTATTTGGAAACAGAAAAACTAACTTAATTCTGTTTGCATTTGCAAAAAAAAATTTAGGTTTAGGGCAATTTGATACTGGGAGTTCAGCTTGATACATTATGGCTGAATAACTTTGCAACCTTGAAACTTGTAAAAACTGTAATAACACCTATGTCTGTTGAACAAGCAAAATAATGGTAACCATTATTTTGTTAAATTATAACAATTATCCTGAACGGCTTAGCGGAAGTAACAATGAAAGATAAGTTTTCATGCATACATAACAGTACTTATAGTGCTCTGGATCCTAGATATTATGGTCAGGATTGTTGTGATCTTGCATGTTTTCAAACATAGAAGCTAAGTATAAACAAAATACATGACAGACAAAAAGCCTGGGTTTTCAACATGGCAAAGTTAGTATTAAGTATTAAGGAACAGCAACACGTGTGCTGTCAATCCTGTGAGTAATAATCATAATATAGTGCACTTCAACATAAAAATAAATTTAGGTAACCCCCTATCAATTCAATTTGGGGAAGTGCCTGTTCACCAGACAAACAACTGCCTATGAGGATGGTATCCCAAAGCGTTTTCAGGGGATGCATAGAGACCGTTACCAAGACTGTACAACAAAAACATAGTAATGCATCATAGGAATATATACTTCATTACTCATCATGTTTGCAGATATGTTCATGTTCATAAAAAATGCTTACTAAGCTAATTCTAATAAAAAACACTAATATGCATTTATTATGCAAACATATTTGGGAAAGAGACTGCACTATATTGTGATCGTTACTCACCTGATTGACGCCACACAGGTTGCTGTGCCTTAATGCTGGAATACAATTCTGACTTTGCCACGTTGAAACCCAGGCTTTTTGTGTGTCTATTATTTTGTTTATGCATTTTTCTGGGTGAGGCAATACTACTCAAAATAAGAAGGGGTACTTCTTTCCCATTTTATTTATTTGTATTGAAGCTAAGTAGATGGTAAATAGATGGCAGCTCCAGATGTAACAAAAGGGCTTCTTTGGAAAGTGGTTTTCGCATGCACAAATATAATGAGCTGTAGTCACAGGACAATATACACTCACCAGTCACTTTTTTTTTTTTTTTTGAACATTTGTTCAACTGCTTGGTAATGCAAATATTAATCAGCCAAATATATGACAACAACTCAATACATTAAGCATTAGGACATTGTCAGGATTAGAAAGGGTAAGAAAGGAGTTTGTCCCATTATTTCAGAAACTGCTAATCTACAAGGATTTTTATGCTCATCAATCAAACAGGCAAAGAAGATATTTCTGCTGCAACATTTGAATGGTAGGGTCAGAATCTGGGGTCAAAAAGATGAAATCATGAATTTGCCTTCTTTGAAAGGTTCAGGCTGAAGGTAGCATAACGGTGTGGGGGACATTTTCCTTGGTACACCTTAAACCCCTAAATACCAAATGATCATTGTTTAAATGACACAACCTACCTTAGAATTGTTGCTGACCATGTCTATCCCTTTGTGAATGCAGTGTATCCAACTTCTAATGGCTATTTCTAGCAGGACATACCTTTGCCTGCAAAATCTTACATCCAAAGATCTATCAAGCCACATTCATGTGATAGAATTTAGTATGATAGAGGTGTGGATCAAGGGCAAGTCTAGGTACAGCAGGAGAGAGAAATATTTTGCGAAAATCTGCTAAAACAGAGGATATATGCTTGTATATAGTCGCAAAATGGGCCCTTGCCCGTTTTAAATTACATAGTGTTTAAATTTGCCTAGAAGCAGCAGATATAGTCACATGCTAATCAGAAAAGTATAGATTTAACATGCTATGTGTATAAAGATACAGACTGAAGTGATGTTGTAGAATATAGTCCCTACCTGGTTGCACATGTGTGGCTTGCTTAAAGAACCTGAGGGCCTTTACATAATTTTTTTCATTTTCCAGCGCATGGCCAACATTATTCCAAAGTTTTGCATTATTTTTATTTACCTATATTTAGAAATCAACAAAAAGAAAAAAAAACAATTTTTCAAGTTTCAAAAAGCACAAAGTTTGCTAAAGATCAGACACAGAGGTAAACACATTGTTCAAAGTGTACCTACACACATCCACTTTATTACCATACTAGATATAATAAACTGTGTTAAAATGTTTTCAGCTGAGTAGGGAGAATCTGTAGGCGGGTAGTCAAAAAAAGTGGACAGGGCAGCACACAACAAGTTGTGATCAGCTTTTACTGCCATAACAATCCAGTAATCCCTTTAATTCAGCTTTCTACTGGCCTCCAATACTTTGTTCCAATCTGCTAATGCCCACCCTCTTAGTATTATATTCCAACTGTCCAGTGCCCCTGTATTGTGACCCAACTTTTCCGTAACCACCAAAAAAACAGCCAGGTGGTTACTGAAAAGTGCTCGGGGGTGATCCCTTCTAAAAGGGGCTGGAGGGAACACTGATAAACATTTAACACATATTCAAATTGGGCTGGTGTGCTTGATACTTTAGGTCAGCTTTTTTTTTTTTTTAATAATGTATTTAAAGCTGAACTTGAGCCTTACATTCATTGTCCTCCCTTGTAATAAAATTGCCAACTTTTATTTCCCTGGACACAGTCAACCTTTCACAGGGTTTACAAGAAGCTACAGAATGTCAGAGAGAGCATGTTTCTTTCTGGCTGATGGCCGATTTCCAGGCTGATGGACACCTTGCATCATCAAGCCCTTCTGTCTCTGTCCACCCTTTTGATTCCAAGGATTTCAGGAATTTTACCTGTAATGGTCTAGAATAACATATGGGCATTATCTAGGGTGGTATGCAATAAGCAGGGCAATAAGGTAAAAAAGTTTTTTTAACAATATCATTAGCATGTTGATGAGAAGGAAAAGGAGGAATCAGAGAAGGTTAATATTAGCAGTTGAAGCTCCAAGTCATAAATGTAGACAAAACAAAAAGCAACACAACATAGTTGACACATTACATAAAATAGCTGACCTTTTTTCTTACGTCAGTTACAAATTTCATCTCAAATGTAATACCCATTACTGAGAATTGAAATTTACTAAACTCCAAATAGGACAAGTGCAATGAATAGTTTCTGGTGCCACCAAAATTACAGAGCTATTTAAATCTTGGATGCTGTAGAAGAAATAATTTACCTTTAAAGCAGACATAAACAAAGTATATTCCGATTCCCAGTCCCAGTTCCTGTTGAATGTTTTCACAGCATGAGTGAAGAGCACCAGAGCTAAAAATATCCAAGATAGCTTTTTCAATCCACTGGAAACAAGGAAATACACAAATAAATGAAGGTACAAAATGTGGCACCACGTTTCTTAATACCACACAAGTAGATCAATATGTGTTTTTGCGAATGAACACTATGCCAAGTGTTGCTCAGATCTATAGAGCAATGTTATTATAAACCGGTATTGCGAAAATATATTACACAATGCACGCCAATTAGATAAAGTTATTTCTATATTATTATGGTGAGAAACAGACAAACCTATGGGGAATTGTGTAATCAAAATCACAATATTGACTCTGATCTACTTTTTAACAGATCAATCCAAAGTGTCTTGGAGTCATTGTCTGTTTTTAGAGTTACAATGCTAATAGAAAGTAAAAAAAAAAAAAAAGGTTAACATACAAATAAGTTTATCAACTTATCAACCATGCTGGTTTAAAAGGCATGCATAGTGCATTCCTTAACTACCACAGAAATGACCACAGGCCCAACAGCAGGAACATCATACCGCAAAACCTATGGCCCATCTTTTGTGTGCCAAGCTTTTGTTCCCTTATTTTAATTTATCCAAAGCTAAGATATGTTGGTATTGAATGTGATCTGTTTATCATAAGCAACCTAATATCTAGCAGGATTATTTCAAAACTAAAGTGCACAGTATATTCCATTGTTCTATCTACTTTAAGCAAATCACAGCACAAGAGGCCTGATCAACCTTTTTATCAATAATTGTATGTCTATGGTGACAGACAACACCCAGAGGCCACCAGTTTTTTGGATGGAAGTGGGTGGGTGAGAGGGTGTATAATCAAGCTGGTTGAGCATTTAAAAGAATGTTTCCTGAACACTACTATTCTCTCTGAAGATAAACAAAACTAGCTGCACAGTTTTATTCCCTTTCTTCTCTCTTTCCTGTATACAGACACAAATTTGGAAAAGCAACAGAAAACAGAAACCTGCAGCCATTTAGCATTTGAACTCCTAGCACCCAGCACACTGATTTTGCCCTGTGTTTTTGGGAAAAAAAAAAGAAATCAAAACCATGTTTTTGCAGCAGTGTCCTAAAAGTCATTCCACCCACCAGATCCTAAAACCTTTTTGGAATCTTAAGGGTGGGAGCTGTCAGGTCTCAACCATAACCACCTGCAATTACTAAGCTCTCTTCTGGGTTACAAGGTTTTTTTTCCTATTAAAAGGAAATTTAACATGAGAGGTGAGACTCTATGATAGCTGGGAGAAAGCTGGTAACTTCAGTCCACAAGAATGGAAAACTCCAAAAAGTATGTATAAATTATTGACCTATATTACACACAAGAAATGTAATTATTTTTTATTTGAAAAGAAACTTTCCATTTTAATTTTCAAAAGCTGCACTTTTTTTGACAAAAATAACAGCTTGAATCTGGAATCTGTGCAATTGTCATCCTTTTAGATCAGCTGCTAAGGAAAATCAATATTTAAAACGGACCCCCAGATTTTTGACTTGCTGGAACAACACTTGCAATTACTGTGCAGTAATGTTATACTTTATTCAAAGTCTGTGTACATATTAAACATAAAACATAATCCCTAGGTAACAAAGTACAAAACATAGAAACCATGGTTCCAATCTGTTTAGGATCATTCACGGCCACACCTTTAACACCCAGCGATAGAACTAAAGTTAGGTTCTAAAGATAAATAACAGAAAATAAAAAAGCTCAATTGGGCACAATGTAATATATTTATCAGTGGGACACAGATATCTGGCCTGCGAGGTTAACAGCACTGTTACATTCAGTATTCTTCATTCAAGCTTATTAATTCTTAATCTAGAAAGGAAATTAGTTTATACTATCTATATCGTTATAATACAAAACAGGCAGGATGTAATATTGTTCTTTAGACCCAAATTACACTGAGATAACTGATTTATATTAATTAGGATTTGAAAGTTCTATACACACACAACAGTACAGATTCAATTTGTTGGTCTATATGAGACAGCTGGTCTGGAGGAAACGGAGTTTGTCTGCTGAACATTTTTTATCCTTTTCACCCAATGACCGGTAATTTGTCCACATAAATGTCTATGGTTACTTTTTTTTTTCTTTTACTAAAATATCTATTAAACGTTTTGCAACAAGTTGCTTCTAGTAAAATATGTTACCAAAAGGTCATTCATAGGTATTAATTATCTTGTATCGCAGATAATAGAAATTAAAGGGCTGTGCTGTATATTTGTAAGCAGAGCCCACAAAGCTAGGCTAAGTTACCATGGCTTCTGGCTGTTCATTACTATTAAAAGTCAAAAGGAATATAATAAAAGTAGGCTGAAGCATGTGCCACCAGTAAATTAACATCAACAACCTAACCTAAAGCTAGATGGTATTACTGTGGCTATAGAACTGTACAAAATATTGTGGCACATGCCTGTCCTTCGGGAGTACTATCACGTAAAAAAACTTAACGTATAAAACATATCTAGAGGGTTAAATGGATTCAGCAGAATGACTCTGCCCCAGGCTTAATTCATAGTTGCATTCAGTACGAAGGTTTGACATTCAGCAGTTATGCTCTCTATCCAAGGTAAGATCCATTCAGTAAAGGGTTTCTCTCTGCCCCAAGTTTTTTTTTTTTTCATAGCTAGATCTGTCCAGCCAATACACTGTCCCAGGCAAGATCTAGTCAGTAGGTGGGTTTAGCTCTGCCCGGGCTAGATTTATTTAGCCAATAGGGACAGTTTTGCCACAAGCTAAATCTACTCATCGGGATTGTTCAGCTTTGGTCCATTTTAAATCACCAGAAGGGTTCAGCTTTGCCATATGCTAGGTAGGTTCAGAACAGGTTTGTTTGGCTTTGCCTCATGCTAGATCTACTCAGCAGGTGGATTCAGTTTGCCCAACCTTAGATCTGTTCAGTAGGTTGGTGGTCCAATACTAGATCAATTCAGGAAGAGACCATGGTCTAATAGACCAAATAAGTGGCTAGGCCCTGTCCACTAAACCACTGTATTTACAACAATTATTTACTGCAATGAACTTTAAATATATCAGCAATAATTTAGGCAACATGGTTTTGATGAACTGTACAACTGTAAATGTATATTTAATAGCAAAACTGTATACCATTAATTTGTGTCACATACATTAAAACAAGTCTAAATGAATGTTTGCTAAAGAAAACATGTTTTCCTCAATTCACACGTTCATAAATGGTACTTATATCATGAAAAGCTGGGCAAGTTACAAGTCATGCAGGAACAGTATAACATACAGGTGCTGTAACCCTGTAAAACACAATAGCCGGAAATGTAAGCACCAGGAGAACTGTGTCATATAATGTAAATAAAGGAAACATTTAAGACCGATATTTCATATCAAGCCTATCTCATGATAGTAAACAAATCTACTAATCTTTTTATAAGGAAGTGTGTTCAGAAGAGATTTAAGGCACACTGGTATAGCCATTAGAACAGAACACATTTTGCTCACCTTTTACTTGCTAATTTCTTCCAGCCATGTGCAACAAGCATGCAGAACCCCATACTAGGAACATATAATACTCTCTCTGCGACCACAAAGCCGACAGGGAAAAAGATGTTGGAGGCAGGTATGAAAGGCAAAACCAGCAGACACAATCCCTAAGAAAAAGAGGAACCAAAATGTGAAATCTGTTTGAGGAAAGTATAAGAAAAAACATAGAACTTTAAAACATCACATTAGATTTGTATGTAAATGTATACAGGGAAAACCAACTGATTTACTACACTTAAAAGCAGAACATTATTTCTATTTTAGGCTTTGTTCAACGCTACTTGGAACTTGCAAATAACTTTATTTCCAATATGTTCAGAATGGCTTCATAAGTGTGGCCATATATTTTGATTCTACAGTGCTACACACATTATTGGATTGTAACACTTTACCGGTACCAGACATAAGTGCCAAGGAAAAGAAATAATACGTGTACTCATACTGTGCCAGAAAAAAGGATCCACTGCAAAACTGTGTGTATGAATTGGGCTAAACAGAGTGAACTAAATAGAAACCTAACCTATTATTAATACATTTGGGATTTTGTTTTTCAGTTTACCTTCACACTTCACCCTGCAGACCTACAACAGGATCAAAGAACATGCATTTGGTAATATTTAGGGAGAAGCAAACATGAACAGTTACACCATAGAGAAAACTTACCATAAGTACAGTCTTGGATGAATCACCTGAGTATCTAATACTGAAAACCACCAAAGAGCCAAGGAGAATAAAAAATATTAGGGTAGCCAAGTTCCTGATATCCATGAAACTTTCAACCAATGGAATAGTTCCCATTGTCCAATCACAGCACAGTTCGGATGGATTTAGGAGAAGCCAAGCATTCACAGGAAGTAGGTAATTAAACGTTAACTGTCTTGCAGGTGTTGAGCTGACAGCAGCTGGGTTATCAAACCTAAAAAAAAAACAACACAATAGTCTTTGCTTTGATATATCATGTTACTGGATATCAACAAGAGCACAGATGAAGCTGAAAATGTTCTTTTACTGTGGGGCATAGATCAGTCCTGTAAGCACTGGAATTGTATCTGTCACAGTTTAAAGTGAAAAAAAAAGGCATAAATAGTTTAAAATGATATAATCCTGAAGACAACATATAGACATACTATATAGTGTTCCTCCCAGCCCCCTTTAGCTGGGTGCACCACTGGCTTAATGAAACAACTCAGATGCAGTTGAACTGCAGACTTTCAGCTTTAATTCAGTGGGTTGTACAAAAAGATTGCATAAAAATGTGAGGAACTAAAGCCTTTTTTTTTTAACACAATCACATCATTTCAGGGGCTTAAAAGTAGTTGGACAATTGACCCAAAGGCTACTTCACGGGCTGGTTTGGGCAATTCCTTTGTTATGTCATTATCAATTAAGCAGATAAAAGGCCTGGAGTTGATTTGAGAGGGGGTGCTTGTATGTAGAAGATTTTTGCTGTGAACAGACAACATGCAGTCAAAGGAGCTCTCCATGCAGGTGAAACAAGCCATCCTTAAGCTGCAAAAACAGAAAAAAACCATCTGAAAAATTGCTAAAATATTAGGAGTGGCAAAATCTACAGTTTGGTACATCATGAGAAAGAAACAAAGCACCGGTGAATTCAGCAACGCCAAAAGACCTAGACGTCCACGGAAGACAACAGTGGTAGATGATCACAGAATCATTTCCATGGTGAAGAGAAACCCCTTCACAACAGCCAACCAAGTGAACAACACTCACCAGGAGGTAGGCGTATCGATATCCAAGTCTACCATAAAGAGAAGACTGCATGAAAGTAAATACAAAGGGTGCACTGCAAGGTGCAAAGCACTCATAAGCCTCAAGAATAGAAAGGATAGATTGGACTTTGCTCAAAAACATCCAAAAAAGCCAGCACAGTTCTGGAAAAACATTCTTTGGACAGATAAAACCAAGATCAACCTTCAAGATCAAAATATGGAGAAAGCGTGGAACAGCTCATGATCCAAAGCATAGCACATCATCTGTAAAACATGGCGGAGGCAGTGTGATGGCTTGGGCGTGCATGGCTGCCAGTGGCACTGGGACACTAGTGTTTATCCATGATGTGACACAGGACAGAAGCAGCCGAATGAATTCTGAGGTGTTCAGAGACATACTGTCTGCTCAAATCCAGCTAAATGCAGTCACATTGATTAGGAGGCGTTTCATAATACAGATGGACAATGACCCAAAACATACAGCCAAAGCAACCCAGGAGTTTATTAAAGCAAAGAAGTGGAATATTCTTGAATGGCCAAGTCAGTCACTTGATCTGAACCCAAATGAGCACGCATTTCACTTGTTGAAGACTAAACCTCGGACAGAAAGGCCCACAAACAAACAGCAACCGAAAGCCGCTGCAGTAAAGGCCTGGCAGAGCAGTAAAAAGGAGGAAACCCAGCATCAGGTGATGTTCAAGACTACAGGCTGTCATTGCCAGCAAAGGGTTTTCAACCAAGTATTAGAAATGAACATTTTATTTTCAGCATTTTAATTTGTCCAATTACTTTTGAGTCCCTGAAATGAAGTGATTGTGTCAAAAAAAAGGTTTAAGTTCCTCACCTATGCAATCTTTTTGTTCAACCCACTGAATTAAAGCTGAAAGTCTTCAGTTCAACTGCATTCGAGTTGTTTTATTATGGACCTAACTGTATACAGGCTCAAAAAACAGTAGTGCTTAAGCACACTTGAATATCAGATGTGCACTGTTTTTTTAGGAGGAATTAGGAAAACCATATTAGGTAGCAAAATTTCACTTATTAAGTTTAGGTCTGGTTTAAACGTTACATTTTTTTTACTTTAGTGAGCATATCAACATAGCTTAGAAGAAATAACTTGAGTAAGCTTTTGTTAAATGTGCTGCACTTTGGTCTAGTGTTAGTCACTATATTTTGCTCATAACATAACCTAATGTTTATCAGCTAAGTAATACACATAAAAAGTGCTTTGTTTTCAGATGCACCTTCGTAGATGAATTACTAGTAGTTCCTAACCATTTTTACACAATTTTTAAATTAATTCTTCTCCTTTGAGAATATGAATATACTCGCACTTCAAGATTCAATAGGCACAGTCCTCAAAATAGCTGGTTTAAGCCTACATAATGGCACCACCTGATAAATGCATGAGTACATTACTTGCACAATAACGTAGTTAGAATGTACTCTTTGAATGTAGAAGGCCAAAATAACTGACTTGTCTATTTAAATTTTAAGCAATCTCACCTTGTGAAGACCGGGAGCTGGGACTGTATGACCTGTACACGGACAACAACAAGCAGCAGTGTGCTGAACATCAGAACAACAAGTCTGAGGAGTGTTTGAAGAAGGGAGTACGGTATGCTACCTTTACCTAATAAAATCTGTACAGCAGTGTCCCACAGCACAGGTAACGTGTACTGAAAATGTAGGAATAAAAAACAAATACATTAACACATGGAGAGAATTTATTCACTGTGCAGATTCACTAGAGCACAATTTATAATCTTTATATTAGTACTACTAAGTAAAGGGGTTCTTTTATACATTTTAAGATAAATGTTATGTTATTAAAAATGGAAAAAAATCAGAAAATAAAATATGTACATGTCCAACATCCTAACAATGATCTTTGCCTAAACTAGGAAAAGTGACAAAGAAAAATTACAAAGTTACTTTTGATTCCTAATGATTTTTTACATAGTTTCAAAAAGTGTAATCTTTAGGTAGCATTATTCAAATAATATATGTCCTCCATCTGCATTGGGTCAATATTTCACATTCAAGGAATTGGTTAGGATTCCTATTCAGTGTTCTCCCCAGAAATTTTTTTCAGCCGGGTGGTAGGAAGCTGTAGCCGGGTGGTAAAAAAGGGGGTGTGGCAAAAGGTCCCCTGTACACCCTGAAAATTGCAGGTCATTGTGACATACAGTTTAGGAGATATGGAGGTTTGTATACAGAGCTGTGAGGATGCAGAATGACATGCACACCTTATACACACTGGATACATTTCACAGGCAAGAAATCCGAGCTCTGTGCTATGAGATGGGGGTGGGGCTGCCTGTGTCTCTTTCACTTGAAGGCTGGAACTGTGTTCTCACCTCTCATCGGCAGCAATCCTCTGAACGGATGACACAGAGCACGGAGCAGCTTCACCGAGATTCGTGCATCCGAGGATGAGAGCTTTCGAGAGCTGGGCGGGGTATTTAAATCAGCCGGGCGGAGCAACCGGCTAAAACCCTCTGGGGAGAACTATGCGATTTATCTAGTGTCTGTGCACACTCTTCCAAGCAAACTAACTATTTTTGCTTCCTAACATGTACAGTATTATGAGGTGCATACTAAATACCCTTAAAAACAGTCTGTAAACGTAGGAGATATAGGAGGCTTCGACTGCAGCCCTGACATCAACAAATTAGCTGCACATATGGTTCAGTATATGTAATAAAAACATATGTGGCATTACACAGGAGATGATCAGAGGCTGTGGAGAAGTGTGGGCAGATACTGGAGATATTACAGGACACAGACATAGTATGGAAACATGTTACAAGAGACTGATGGATCTCACTGTCATTGAAGTTACAAATCACTGCTTCCACTACTAACAGCTGGGCTCCAAGAACTGCAGTAAGTTCTGCAATTTTGGCATCAAGCACCTGGATTTTTTTTTACAGAATACGGTAACTGATTTCTGAATCCAAGATAATGAGCCCTCATTCCCTTTTCTGACTCAACAGCTGAATATGCCATTCGACAGCAAAATAGAGTTGTTTAGACATGCTTTTTTTCTGTCCCAATTAAATTAGTGATCAGTTTATTGTCATGTTTATATTTAATGACACTTTTTAGTTTTTTTTGTGCTTTTCTACATATTGTTGATCTTTTTTTGATTGTTGATTCTCCAAAGTGTTGATCAGTTTATTGAGAGATTTAGAGAAACCCATTAGCTACAATAGAGATCAAAAGGTATCTGTTTCAAACATTATCATTACATTATATATGGCAATATATTTACCAACACTTGGCAATAAGCAGCAGCAAGGCAAGTCAATAGACACCTATTACCAATTTTTTTTTAAATATAATGTTATATTGGGAAAGAGGAAAACAAAACAAAAAAAATTAAAGGCGGCAACAAATTTATGTATGCATTGGTCCCCTAGGTGTCATATTATCGTACGATTAATTTTTAAAAAACTTTTTTAATGATAGAAACATGAATGTAGTCACTGGCTCTACTCAACAAATAAACTAAAACCAATTTGACTTTTCTGATATACACACGCTTGTTCCACCTTGGAGTGGAGCCAAATGACCAACATAGGGGCCCAGCAGGTAGCACTTTCAGAGGCAGCCGTATTTCTCTCATGGCCGATTTTTTTTGAAGACATTACACATGTGGCATCATATTGCACACATCTGTCTTAAAAACTAATCAAAGCATTCTTACCCCTTGTGCAATGAAGACTTCATAGACACAACAAATCCCAACAACAGTAATTCCTTGCTCTTTACACAGAGTTGCAACCGCAACAAGGAACACAGCAGCAGCAATTGGAGTCCAAACTGCAAAAATAATTAGAAACGAGTTTCACAAAAGCTTGCAGTTCAAACAAAAAATGATCAGTAAACAAGTGAATTATAAAACAAAACCACTGGCAAAGATTCACAGATGCTGCAGTCATCATATATGTGATATAATAAAAGAAATTGTTCATTTATCAAGAGTCTGAACTCAAAAGGAAAAGCTTTTTTTTCAATGGGTTTCTACTGTTTTCACATAATACAAAAAGCAACGCATTGAAACACTTAAAAAAAAATAAATAAATAGGTAATTATAGGAAGTGCAAGTATGTACAGCAGATGGACATGAAGTTTGACAAAAGCTTATAATGGGAAATGGAGTACAAATGAGGGACACCTACTGCACCATTGAACTGTTCTCCCCAGCCCCTTTTAGCTGGGTGCACCACCCAGCACTTTTTAGTAACCACCCGGCTGTTTTTCATGGGTTACTGAAGAGTTGGGTGGGTCACAGTATAAGGGCTGCCACCCACCTACAGCTTCTTCAAACCCAGCTTAAAAATATTTCTGGGGTGAATACTACATTGGATATGTTGGATTGTACAGACACATACATTTTGTGTGTACACACACTTTACATGTATAAACACATGGAATGTTTGCCAAAAACCAACAAACATATAAAGCTAAGAAAAAGTAAAGTAGATTCAAGAGGGGAGGAGGGAGGAAGGGGGGTGTAGAGGAAAGAATGAATCCTAATGACTATTCTGTTATCTATTGTACAGTCCTATGTAAAAAGTTGGTGCTTTATAAATAAAACATAATAACAATCTTTACTACATAAAGGGCTGTTAATAGTAGACAAATTATGATGGAAGCAAGTGTTTGACCCAGGGATTCCGGACAAATTGTAAAGCAGTTTTCATGAAGGAAGCACGATTTATCACCCTTTCTAGGTTTTATGATAGAGGTTCTAACCCTTCTCTGCTTATTCTTTAAACACGAGTGCAGTTGGGCTTTAATTTCAACAGTACTCTACGAGATGCATCTTGATAAACACTTTCCTACACACATCTCTGGAGAACTAGTAACAAATCTGTATGTCAGATGTAGCTACAAAAATACCAATATAAATCACTTTGTTTTAGATTACCTTGTACATGCAATACATACATAAATGAGTCAAAAAGTTTTCGTCATACCTATTGAATTGTCTGGGCCTTTTGACTTGGTATAGGATAGAAATGCAGCAAGCAGGAATATGGAGGACAGAAGTTCAGCTCTACCAACAACTCCAGTGACCTGTGGAGAAAATACAAGGGATAGGATTTTGTCATATTAGTCTGTAGAAGCCCTCCCCACAAAAAGGATATTTTTTACAGTAATAGGGAATTCTTGACGGAAACACAGATTCTTGTGGCTACACAGCTGCCTTTTCTCCTCTGCAGAAAGAGCCGTGCGGCAATTACGCAACAAAGCAGTTGTCAAATGCGAAGTTTACCTAAAAAAATGCATAGTAATTAAAAGGAGCTGCTAACAGTGGCTAACAGTGTGGTTTTTGACTGCAAATCTGAAGACCGGACTAAATTGAGACTCGCAGTTGACCTCTACCGCAGGCACCGTGTTCAACCGACTTTGGCTGTGATGGGTTGCAGCGCAGCCCCTGGAAGCGGCATGTTGCCTCTGCCCACCTAGTTGCTTTGAGGTAAACATGTTAACCTGACATGCGGTTTGCTACTCCTGGGCACATAGCAGCAGTTTGTTGTGCGCCTGGGAGCAGCTTACAACTGCAAGTGTGAAAGGAGCTAGGGCAAATATTTTAAAATCTTATCTTAACAAAGAAAGTCAGCTTAAAATACTGTTTCAGATTATACAGAATACATTTTGGTTTTAACAAAACTTTATTAGAATTTATTTAGAAAAAAGGGATGTCATAAAATTCAAGGTGTAATACACAGTATCAGGAGGGATATCATTTAAGGGAGGGAACATATGTTAGCTGCCAAACATTACTAGAATTCAGTGAAACAATATTAACCAACCAAACATGCCATAGGAATGAAAACATTTCCTATACAAACTTCAGTCCCTCAGACCCTACATCAGATTTAGCCTGTGACAACTGAGATTGCTAAAAATCTAGATAAACGTCTAGAATGAATGCAGTCCAGACACCTGATTAACATTTTGAAACTGCTTCCCTTTTCCTTCAAGAATAATTTTATTATATTTTTGAGCACAGAGGACAGGAGAGGAATACCAAATCCTGAGTAAAATGGAGCACATGACATGAGTTATTAAGCCCCCTACAGTTCAAGATCCATTATGACAACATCTTAGGGAAATGGGTATTGTTGAGGTGCTGGAAAAGGCTAGACAGAAAGGGGAAACAGAAGTTGTCCCTTCATCATACATTTATAGAGATAATGCCAAACCACACACAAGGCCAAAGTGAACTGAGACACCTAAATTATCTGAAGCAAAAAAAAATTATAGAGGACCGTAGGAAAGTCAAGTGAACTTGAAAAACAAGTCCAGACTCCAGTGCATTTTATAGGGGCTCTCAGTAGCTACAATCTTTAGAAAACAGAGGTAGATCCACTGGAGATGTAGGCACAAGATAGAAAGAAAGCCAGTCACTCAGAAAAGAGTCAACTGCTAGAAATGGAAAAGGCCTAATAGTTCTGTATAGGAATGTAACAACAATGTAGTCCCTGCTGTGTGCAAAGATGAAAAGGAAAAGTTTCTTGGTGTGCTCCAGTATCTTCAGGGATACTGTGCAATTCAATAATACTCCTTTTCATGACATTACTTTCAAAGTTAACTACTGAGAGACATAGAGACACTAGCTGTTGATAAATAAAAGGTCTCTATCTCTTTCCAACTGGGAAACTCTGTGCGCCAACCCAGATGTTTCAAATTCCAATGCTTTAGCTATCTCGGCGACTTTATTATTCTTATATTGTTTTAGAAAATCTATAGTTTTTCCTGTTAAGTACAACGCATGGCAAGTGACTTTCAAACTAGTAATCCAGACCTCCAATTCAGATCTGGTGGGCAGTGCCTGTAATAAGGTCCATAAATTGGTGTCCTCTGAAATAACAGCTTTCTGGGATACTCATAGAAGAACAAGGATAAGATGAGCAGAGCCACTTACTCTGTCTATGGATGACCAGACTTGCAAGTCTAGAGCATAGAAAAGAGAAAACTGAACTCACAAATGTATCCCATGACACTATGTGGCACAAAGAGTTGTCAAGTAAAGCGTTAAGCCCAGTCAGATTGTTGGCAATATGGTCCTAAACTGTAGAGTAATGGTGAGTACAACAACCGCCATTCCACATCCTGTGGGTCCTGCCCCAGCAAAGATTAAAATGGAGATTTGTATGTCTTTAGAATTGTCATATTAATGTTTTCTTTGCCTGCATCCAGTACTGATGGCACTGTTGTGAGCATGTACCTCTGAATCTTTCGCATCCCACCCCACTTGCTCCCTGAGATAATTTTCCTTTCCTCATCTAGGCTTGTCTGTTAAACAGGTGTGAGTTAGCCTGAAGGAAACAGTGGGGGCCCTGTAAAAATGTGTGTTCACAGCGCCATGTTCGGGCCAAGCCCCAAGGACACTTTAAACAGCATATATGGAATTTGAAGGCTTATGATACAAACAGCATATTAAAAAATGTGTTACTCCGGCTCATACCTGATTACACAAATCCTGTAAAAAGGCAGTGAGAGCACATATACAATAGTATAGCTTGTTGGGAGTGTTACTGCCACTCTTCCCTGAATGGCAAAGGGCACAGGGTCTCTTTAATTTAATTTTCATTTTCTACTTCTGCCAGTCAGTATCCTAGCTAAAAAGTCAGTCACCATGATTACAAAACATGAAAACTTCAAAGAGGGTGAATTAATTAATTATAGGTGGTGAACAAGGTAGAACTGACATTTTAACCTTTAGTCAGGCACAACCATATTAGTTTAAGAGCAGGGAATCATTCATTGCCACTGTGAATGGCATTACTACCATAGCAGTAAGTAATTTAGAGTTCCTGGGGACGGGCTAATTCCATTACATCTTTCCCACAAAAGGTGTGTGTGCCTATTTAGGAGGATAAGGAGATATGTTACTAGGAGCATTATTTGAGTTTGAATCGATAATATATTTTTCTTCCAGTGGAAAGATTGTACGATTATTTCTCCAGGTCTTCTTCAAATTGTATACCTATCATATGGAGATGTGATGCAAAGCAAATATTTACACAGCAGTTTTCAGTTTATGACAAATCAGTGCTTAATAGTTTGAAAGAACAACTCTGATCATTTCATACAATAGAAGGTCTTCAGATGCCCTCATGTGGTGAAGTGCATCATGAAACTCTCTCCTGACACAAAGACATAAAACAGTAAATAACATTGTTTTAAACAAAGGATCTCAAAAGGACATGCATATTTTCTTTCAATGGCATCTTCCTCACAATTCTTTTTCTACTCTCAAAGGGTCACAGCTGGATGCAGGCTGGCTAAAAGCCAGATTGTGTTTTTATAAGAATCTTAAATGCAGCAACTTTTACCGGTTGTACAGATAAGATCACTGTTAATAGTAAACAAAAAAACATAATTAAAACCCTTTAAAAGAAACAGATGTAAAAATGTGTATTATACACTAATGTAGTCTCAGGTAAGACCTGGCTTCTAGTCCACTGATGTAACTTTGGGGGGGATTATACAGTCTCCAAGGGGGAACCTGCACATGGTAAAGTCCCAGGTTTATTTAATGCTGGGCCCACCATATTTAAACACCTGTTCAAAGTCTGAATGCCCCCTGTATCCACTGTTAGATTTGAGCACAACACAATGATTCCCAATAGGCAGCTTACTTGGGTGCTTTCACCTGGAGCTCCCTGGAATTTCTCCTTAAAAACCAAACAAACAAATATAAAAGAATTTATGCGGACAAACAAAGGCACCTCCACTTAGCTTTTTATACACTCTAAATAAGAAATAAATAGCAATAAATATATTTTAGGTAGGTTCACTTTTATCAGAGTTCTGGGTAATCTACTCTACTAGAATTCAACCTAAAACTCTTCCTTATACGTTTAAATGCTTTGGGTGCACAATAGAGCCAATGAATAATGATCTCTTTTTCATGGTATGTTTTAAAAGTATTTTGTCCCTTGATTAATCCTCCCATTTTACTAAACTTGCTTTTGTAACATATTTAAATCAAAGCAATTAAACTTTTTTTGTACTTACATTGCTTTTATGTAAGGTAATTAGTAAAACAAGCCTAACATATGCTGGTCATATAGATAGTGAATCCTTTCACAGAGGGGAAACAAAAGCCTAAGGGGGACACTAATGCTTTAGAAATGTCTTTACCAATGAATCCTAAAATGACTGTCACATGTTCTGCATTATCTATACATAGTGAACTGTTTTACATGTTAGTAGAGCTGTAATTACACTTAGCTGATCTGGTGATTAAAGCATTTTTAAAGTGAATAAAGTGATTGCCAGAAATCATAGGCAGGTACTGGACAATTACTGGAATAACAGCATGGTCCTGGTCGGGATCACAACCCTGCACAATGACTGGACAGTAAAAGAAAAGCAGCACATTGATAGATCACCCCTTGACTCATTGTGTTCTTTCCTTTAGTTAATATGTTCCTCATCAACATATGATCACTACAGCAGACTGGCTTCTAGGGCTTTCAGTCACCCAGCGTTCTGTGCAAGAGATTACAGAAGAGCAAATCTGGGTACATTCACTGGCGGTATTATTAAATGCATGTAATGATTTTTTTAAAGGTTAAAGTTACAATAATTGGTGTTTTGATATCTGGCCAATGTTAATCTTTAAAGGATAACTTAACTTAAGGTATACAAAATGTATACAGTGTTCTCTACTGAAATTTTTTTCAGCTGGGTGGGGGAAAGCTGTAGCTGTGTGGTCAAAAAGGGGGCGGGGCAAGACACTGCAAATTTAGTGTTCCCAGTAGTTTATACCACAAGTATTCAGTAACCCCTATTAGTGTCGGTATTCTACCTCCGCCTTATACTTTGTTCCAACCTTCTAATGCCTGCCCTGTTAGTATGTCCAAATTTTTCCATTCTATGTATTAAGCCCCAATTGTCCAGTGCTGTGTATTTTCATCCAACTGCCTAGTGTTCTAAGTTTTATTAGTGTAATGCCTTGAAGCAGTGTAATAGTGTGATCAATGTTGTGTAACAAGTGAGGCTTAGTTCACATTAGCAGCAAAAAAACTGGCCCATTTACTGTTCCCAAGTGACTACTGTTAACTGCTCGGCACCTAGGATTGGTAACAGGTGGTAAGTTCTGAGCTTTTTCAGAATTAGCAAAATTTTAAGCAGCAGTGGTTCCTGGCGTGAGGAACGGAAAATACAACAAATGCAACCTTAATAGCAGTATGAATTCACCCCAACTTCAGGTGTGTCCCATGCTGGTTCAGCTTCCCTCTTTTTTCCGATGCCAATTGTAAAATCCAGCAAGGAGCAACCCACAGCCTCTTGGTATATGTGACACAAATATCCCAGGAGGCTGCGGATTTCCTCTTCAGTTTTTACCACCATGGCAGTAAAGATGTAGGGGAATAAGTCCTCCGCCCAAAAAAATGGAGAAAAAAAATTCCATTATCCAAAAGGGTAAAATCACTAAATTTACATAATGTTAAAAATGTGGTGATGCTTTAATAGCATCATGCATGTGATAGCAGATGATGCCAGAACAGCCAGTGTCCCCCCTCTCATCACTGCCCATATTCTATTATTTAAAAAACAAAACACGGTCTGTGAAGATTATCCACAGTGTGTAATGATGTGATCGGCAGCGCAGTGTGATAGCCGTTTGTGTAAAAGCTGCTTGTCATATTCTGCAGTCTAACAACTCGATGTGATTATACCTCCAGATCTCCTAAATCATGTGTCGTAATGACTTGAAATTTTTTTTGTACCCTCATAGCTACTAGTAACCAAAATCTGGGAAATCGAAGAAATGAGGGTCACAAGTTTAAAACTTGGTGAAAATTGAACATTGGGGTTGCTGGTTCAAAAGAGAGTATGTCTAAGAGCCCAAAATGTAAAATGCAAATTGTGGACCCCCAGGACCACTTACATAGTATTGGGATGGGGCCCCTTAATTTATTACTACCTTTCACAGAACAATAATTGACATACTATGCTACCCTGTCAGCTTCTCTACCTTGAACCCCAATTTCTCCAGAACAAAGAGGTGCAGGGAAACAAAAATAAAGGTGCAAATGGAGGACACTTGCGGCCAACACCCCTAAACCTTCATCACCATATCATCATTACAACATTACAAAAATTATGAATCGCTTTTAACAGCAGGATTTTATGTAGCAGAGTCCTGTTGTTAAAAGCCTACTTATTTCTCCTCCACTAACGATTCATACTAATTTAGGCTTGGCAAGGTAAACACATTTTTGATATTCCAGTAACCCCCCCCTCTTGGAATAGTTATCTCCTCCCAATAAAAAAATTCTGTCCATCAAAACGCACCTCCCTGTTACACATGAGTGTACCCTACGGGCTTCCTGGTGACGTCCGTGCATGCGGCGGGAAATTCAAATAGTTTTGTATTGGATTCAATACAAAATAGCTATATTGAGTCCAATACAAAGAAATATTCTATATATAATATATATATATATATATATATATATATATATATATATATATATATATATATGTATATGTGTGCTGCACAGTTATATTACATTATAAATTATTTTTTTTATTTAATATTTTACCTGATTTTTGTGTTTTTTTTTTTTTTAAAGTTTAATATAAAATTTATTACCTATTAGACATGTGTCAGTGAGTTATGCCTAAGAATTTTAGGTCTACGATGTAAAATATATTTTCATACATGGAAATACGGCCAGAATCAGACTGCTGGGGGGGGGAGGGATTAAAATACCTTAATAAAAATAAATGTTTTTTGCTACACTTGATGCTTTGTGACCTAATGTGCATGCCTAAACTCCTGAAAAAGTATTCTAACAAAAATGAAATGTGTTGAAAGAGGCCAAGCACTATTTCTTCAAAATCTTGAATATATATATTGTTTTGGAAAAAGCTTTTGGCCAATCTATCACATACATATTGACCAGTTGTACACATATTCATATACCTACCAATACAAAATGTATATTTTTAAAATATTTAAAAATTGAAGATTACTGGTCCTCGGATATGTTCAAACTAATCACATTTCAACAAGTACAGAAAATACTTAATAATCTTGCTAGAAATGCAAATCCTTGCTAGATTAGTTGCTTAAAAAGCAAAACAATCTTATTATTTCAGCGAGATTGGCAAGATCATTAGGTGAAAACAAGTAGGAAAAATCATGGAAAAATAAAACTGATAAAGCTCCCCCCCATACGCGAACTGATATGCTAGAATATACTGATTTTTTTTTTTTTTTTTGGTATCCTTGTATTGATAAGCGTGCAACAGTGTTGTCAGCGCCCTTATAAGCTCCATCAGCGACTGCCTAATAATAACTGTGTTGATGCTCCACTTCCACTCAACAATGCCACCAACAACCTAACAATGTACCTCATGGTATACTAGGTCTCCACTCTAAGTACTCAAGTTCTGTAGTAGTGCATCCTCCTACATGTACAGAAGCAAAGATGATATAATTTTGCTGACTTGGGCCAAGGGTTACATCCCCAGGCTGCTATCCAATGTCTGAATCCACATTTCTTCCTCTAGAAGTGGACATTGCTGCGAAGAACATAAGGAGAGGCTATATTATACCACCAGCTTGTATTGTACTGAGCCCATTTATTTGCACATTGAAAGCTGCCTTACGGGAAAGTAGAGAGGACATCTAAGCAACATGAGAAAAGGTATGTGTTCAATTTATTTTAAGTAATACAGTGTACTCGCTAGAAAATTTTAAAGCTGAGTGGGCAGAAGTGTTCCCAGTCCTTGTTGCAGAAGGAATTCAGTAACATTTTGTCAACTTTCCATTGTCCCCCTTGCAGGGTTCCAACTTTCTCTATGGTCTTTGTATTATTCCCCCTGTATTGTGACCCTTTTCGGTAACCACCCTAAAACAGCTAGGTGGTTACTAAAAAGTGCCGAGTAGTGTGCCCGGTTTAAAGAGGCTGGGAAGAACATCTAAATATAATGACAGCAAGACATTGGAACAATTCCACATATGGTTAACAGGGTGGCTTGACAAACCTGACCATCAACCCTATCTAAATAGTCAGAAGTAATGAAGGAGTCCAACATCAACTGCCTCTTTCCTTGGTTCTGCACAACCCTGTGGTAAACATATGGTGAATTTCTTGGTGCAATCTTGTGCTGCACATTTTTAACATTAATTATCTTTAGATTCCTTGCATCACTAAGTTACTTATGCCATTTATTTCTCTATAGTTACATAAAATGAAGCCATGAAAAAAGTAGTACTGGGGCAAAAAGTACACTTTAAAATGCTGTTCAGTTTCACAGGGAAACTGGATATTAGGAAGCTGGAATTATCAACTAGTACACAACATATTAGTCACCAATACATCATGCTAAAACAAAAATGGGGTTGAGCGTGGGGGGACCCCCATTTTTTCTCATGTCAATACACACAGTATATAAAGACACAAAGACAGTCCAAACACATATATCTAGTGACAGCAGTGTGAATAATTTTGTCTGAACTAATTAAATTATCATAAAAATAAGCAAGTGGCAATTGTATATGTCGTGGTCTTGACAAGATATACCGGTAATGTAGAAGCAAACGTTCTGGCAGGGCTTTATTAGGTAGGGTAATTAGACTTCAACACTGGTAGAACAGAAGTACAAATCTTTTTAACATAAAAAAGATTTTTTTATATATGTATGTATAACAAAGTTAAACCTAAGCTGTTTGGTTATGGTCCACACTCCCAACCTAGCCATAAATATCGGATAATACATTAAGTGCTTACTTTATCAACACTGAACACATCCTGGGCTGTTTTTTAAGTCACCAAGGGAATTCTGTATGTAAAGGATTTAGACCAGCGGTCCCCAACCACCGGGCCGCGGCCCACGGCGGTGTTTTCAGTGGGCCGCGAGTACATGATCCATTATTGAAAACGAAGCGGCACCCAACCACCATCCGCGGACCGGAAGTGGTCCGCAGCGGTGTTTGTATGAGATGCCGGTAAATGTACACAGTAGTCTGTGTACAAGCAATGCGAGCACATGACATGCAGCTCGATTGGCTGTCAGATGTCATGTGATCGCTTTGAAGCGGCAGAGGTGCACAGAGAGAAAAGAGAAGACGCCAGAGTCTCTCTTGTTTCTGGGGCAAACATCTTCAAGAATACAATATGTTTCCCTATTTTTGACTCTGACCTATGGGTAGCTAAGTGAACTTAACTGACCTGGGGTTTGCTCATGTCTAAACATAATATTTTTGTAGCATAGCAGCAATAAAAGGGTTACAGCCACAGTTAGTTCAAGGTATCAGGGTGGTCACTAAAAAAATGAATATAAAAAATTTATTTAGCCAAACTACCACTGACCCTCCCCACTGCCCTCCAAAGTGTACATTTTTCAGAAAAATAAATGCTCCAATACTTACAGCCTCAGTATGTATTGGATGAACAGCAAACAAAAGAGCTGCAATCAGGCTGGTTTGGTTGTCCATGAACAGTTTGCAAACCTTCAAAAAAATCAGGCACACGACAGCATGAAGAAGTAGGTTTAAAAGATGGTAGGAGAGCGCATTTAATTCACTGAACAAATAGTTCAAGCGAAAGGTCAGCACTGTAAGGGGACGGTACGATTTATGACTTCTCTCCTAAAAAGAAAGATTTAAGAATATCAGAGACATACAGATGTAAATATACAACATACAAGAAGGAAACATACTTCAATCATCATGATGAAATTTATGTTCTAAAACTAATGTTTAGCTTTAGAACTTTTTGATTTTATGCAAATCCATCTGGTGATCATTATGTACTTACATTAGTTTTGAGTGCACTGCTACACAACCATCAATACAAACTGTAATTTTCCTATTGCTTTACAAATGAATAACATCTGAAATGTATGGTATTGTCATCTTTCTGTAATAATTTAAAGCTAGAGAAAACATATGTTGTAGACAGGCATATTGGTCAGATTAACGTGTGTTCCCTCGCCATACAATGTTAGGAGTTGGAATCAATCACAAACAAATGAGGGACCTCAGCCTCTAGAGTTATGTTTTCCAGCAAGCTGGAGACATCTGCTAGAAGGAAGATTGGTATCATATAATGATTATTTACTTAAATCAGGCTAAAACAATGAACAAATATTTTACAACCTTCTATATCAGTATTGCTTTGACCAGATGACACAGATTTCCCAAAAAACAAGGTATATAGCTATAAAGTGACCTCCTCTGACAAGATGTGACACATTTTAATGTTTACCTATAATGCTTTTTGGCAATTGTATAGGAACATACCCACATTTCAACACTGTGATGAACTGTTAGGAATATTTAGGTCTATTTATAGGATCCAGTTTTTCAATGGAATTCATTAAAAAAGTATGAATCTTGGGAGATAATTCACTCTAGTACTAGTAAATTACAGTGTCTAGTCAAAGAACTCTCCAGTTATTGCTAGAAATACCCCAAATTGTTGATGATCAATGCTGCAAAGTCATGGAAGCAATAATATATAAACCTAATAAAAATCTTCAATTAGCCGCTTTGGATAAATTAGAGTATATTAAAGCAGACCTAAACTCACATTTTCAGCTTAAAGGATGAAATAATCCCGGGTTATACTGATCTGTCTGGGTTTAACTTTTGTTTAAACCTCCTAAATTGTCAAAAAAACAAAAACAAAAATCACCCCACCCCTGGGCTCTCCTTGTCCATAGCAGTGAAGTAAAGACTGCAGTGGCTCATGGGAGATTGACATTATCAGTCAAAAAGGAAAAAAAAAAAAAAAAAAAAAAAGCCAGACTGGGCTGCAAGTTAAGAGTTAAGTGTTTTTTTCCCCCTAACCAGGTGATGATGCTTGAGCAGGGAGGGCTGTGGACGTTGAAAGTGATCAGGGGATGATGGCAAGGTCAACCTGCCACACACACACAATGGCTGCTTCCATACATATAGATGTAAGCCGATACGGTTAGCACCACTAACTGGGACTGACACTGCATTGCAAGTGAGAAGAGATCTAATATTAGGTCTGATGTTCAAGTTTAGGTACGGTTTAAGAATGCATAAACCCTGAAAAGGTTAATAACATATTTTTTATATTTAAAGATTATTAACTTAAAAGAACTTTGATTACCCTATTACTCTGCACAGACAGTTACATTTATACTGTAGGCAGTACAGAATTCTTTGAAAGCTGTAAATTGGAACAGAAAAAAAAACCGTGTTCACATATGAAAATGGTTTTGAAAAGATCAGAGGTTATGAGAAAGATGTTTAGGAATAGGTTTACCATGGAACCCTGGCAAATGTCCATCAACGTGTGTACACCCCAAAGTTGAAAAGGTTTGCTTTTGGGTTTGGAAGTTTCAGGTGTTCTGCATATTATGAAATATAGTCCAAACCAAAAAAGGAAGCTAAATTATTGAATATATAAGTGTTTCCAAGTAACTGGACAGTCAGCTGAGACAAGCCAAAACAGTAATGATTACATCTGGTCTTCCAAGTACTACATAACTTTCATGAGGGTCTAATGAAATAAAAGTGGCCATTGTTCATTTTTGGCAAAGCATTTCCATGCACTATTTCAACATATCTAAAAAGTCTCTGTTCTCTCCCATAAAAACAGGGAAAATATATAAAATCAAAAAGGTTTCCAGCATTTGTACTTTGCAGCAAAACATGATGTTTCATACAATTGTCTCAAGCCAAAAAACAGGAGCCCAATCTTCAGTTTTCCTATTATGACCCTGTCACAAAAGCAAATTTTTTGCAGGAAAATCCTTAACAGCAGCAAACTGCAACAATGCCACATTACTGTCCAGTATTGTTCAATAGGACATTATTACAACAGTATGAGTACATCCTTTTCTTTGAACAGTACTTTGCAGCCTGACAAATCTTTCTTGCATATTGCCAGTGAGGCTGTCCCTCAGAGCGATGGATGAAAAGAAATGTGTGGAAATGGGGCTAAAAACCAAGCTCAAACTATGTATCTAGTAGTGTGAAAGCTTGATCCGTAAGATTTGATTGGCAATTCAGTCCTAACACTACAGGTAAAAGTTTCTTGGAGTAATCTACTTTACTTCTTGAAGGTTATATGGCTTTTATGTTGAAAGGGCAATTTATAGTCCCAATTAGAAGCCCATTTAACAGAGTGACAAAGAAGGAGAACAATTAGGTAGGTAGGTAGGAAACACTGCTGTCCTAAACAGGAAGTTTTGGAACAAAAACCATTATGGTTGAATCAACAGTCATTATCTTAAAGTGAATGTGTTTCACACGTCAGCAAAGCCTCTGTACATAAGACCCTGTACTGTACCCTTAGTTCTTTCCCTTTGATCTAGGAATTCCAGGTTAACATTGATTATTTCTGTCTGATTTATTTTGCTATTTCTATTGCAACTGCTAATTTCTGCAGCAGTGTCGCCAATTTAGGTCCCTCTTTAAGGCAGCTCCTTTCATATTGCTTCACCAGCAAATGGTAGGATTTTACTTCTGAAGAAAATGGTTGAATGCTTAGAGGTAGAGTAGCACACATTGAGGCATCTAACATGGAAACATGGAAAAAAAAAAAAAATAGGGTGCATCAAGTATTAAACTCTTCATGGCTTATGGTGGGTTGGGAATTATTCTTACAGTAATGCTATATGGGTTTTGCGTTTTGTCTTTACAGTCATATGTTGATTTACAGCTTATGGGATTTTAGTGATTGGGAGTTTTCATATGAAAAAGAAATGTTAAAATAACTTTACTGCTGTAACATTCATACTTATAGGGCTAATATGCTACATCTTTAATAGGTATAAACATTTAAACAAGTATAAAACATTTACCTCTGACATTGGTGTTCCCCAGAAGTCATTTTGAAAGAGCTTTTTAATTGGTGTTGAAGGATGCAGATCTTTATTATCCAAAATTGCAGAAACATCATCAAAAACAAAGCCGCAGTACAGACTGTTCCAATAGCATGCAACCACGACACATAATAAAATCCCAGTTTCCTTCAGATTAA
This sequence comes from Pyxicephalus adspersus, assembly GCF_032062135.1. NCBI lineage: Eukaryota > Metazoa > Chordata > Amphibia > Anura > Pyxicephalidae > Pyxicephalus > Pyxicephalus adspersus. The sequence continues at coordinate 82,205,049 of NC_092859.1, read as the reverse complement.
TCTTTGCCATATTCCTAAAAACCCGCTGTTACGCTTTAGTCACTGTAAAGAAAGAAAGCAATGCATTTGTTTTTAAATATAATAATATTCATTATAAGTGGGGTATTTCACAGTTCTGCACCAGAATGTTTTGTATATTTTCTATGTGCTGAATGTTGTATTTGCATGTATTTTAAAAATGCAAGAATGCACTGAAACAAATACAAAAGCTTTTACTGCAGTGTATATTCTAGGCACAATTAAAGTAATTCTGTCACAAACCAGGTCAATAAAAGCATGGAAATACTAGGATTTATGAACAGAGGCTGCTTCAGAATAAAAAAAAAATTAAAAGGTCATTCCACGCAACCATTGGTTTATATATATAACAAATTATCAGATGATAATATTCTTGGTTGGTGCACCACATTGGTTCACTTTCATATTGCAGTTTTCTAACTTGAAAACTAAATGGCAAACAGTTCAGTAGATCTAGAAACATAAGTAGCAGAAGATATGTGTAAATCTTAATTTTTCCTGTAAAGAGCAAAACTTAGTCCAGCTACCTTCACCAATTAGTCACCACATGAATATACCATGTCATCCCTAAGAATAAAATACGTGCACTTTTGGTCCATTGATACACAGATCTGTTCATTCCCTGAATGATCCTCTGATCATCACAGGTATAAAACAGATTTTAGTAACAGACACCAATGGCTGCTTATGTCAGCAGAAAAGTAAGGGTGTACATATCTTGGAACGTCAACCCCATCTATAGAGCTGGTGATGAAAAACCATAATGACAGATCACACCTAGGGCGACGTACACACTTCAGGTGATTCTCGTGCGATTAACGCTTCAGGGCTAGTATCGGATGAGAATCAGGCGAGTGTACAGCGCTTATTGAATGGTATTTATGGATTCGTCCTGGCCACGAATGATTCAAGTGAAGAGAGTAGAGTGCAGGGGGGTCCTACTGTCTGGTTCTTCCCCCTCCATAGAGCAGAACGGCGCTTTATGTACAGCGCTCAGTAGTGCATCTTTCAGTCCTTTATTGTTGGAAAGGATAGTGAAGGATTCTCTCCAACGACAAAAATCTAACGTGTGTACGTAGGAATAACTCCGCCCATGCTATCCCTTACTTTTCAATACTAAAGAGGAAAATATATGATAAAGAGAATGTATGATGTACTATAAAGTGTCCTTGGACGTCACCTACAGCCCATTTTCCCCTGGCTTCGTTATACAGTGGTCCCCTCATTATCCTGATGACAGGACCCCAGAAAATGCTGTACACTCCATATCTCACAGGAAGAAGCTCTAGTACTGGTAAGGATCAGTTTCCCAGATACATTTGGCCTACTCAATATTTCTCAGACCCTTGCCTAGATGCTGTGGGAGGTAGAAGGGGAAAAGTTAGAAAATTACATTGATTTCAGAATTGCCTGCTCCAAACCTGCTGCCCTACACACTGGATATTTTGGTAAATACAGCCCTGACAATCACAAAAACATCTCTACAACCAAAGGGCAGTGTGATTATAAAGAATACAGGGGAACAACTTATACACAAAAGAATTACTGAAGCAATAAACAATTTTCTGCCTCACTTCTCTTTTTGGAGTGCACACTGTAAAAGATTCAGCAGGTCCAGCTATAAAAATATCTCAATCATGAATAATCAAAGTAAATGACAGCACTTTTTTTCAGGTGTAGTGCCAATGAGGCCATGGTCTCTGACATAATTTACTATGTTTTATGGCAAACAGTATTGCCTTGTGTTTTCTCCCCACATATATAAACAACGTTCCAAGGACACAAGTAACAGATCTAGTTATTACTACAGAACAAAAACCTGCCTGAAGTTTGGAGTCAAGACAACACTAGATCTTACTTTTTCATTGCCTTACATCATAGCTAGAAAACATATTTATTATAGAAGTTGATATTGGGTATTATTTCTTACCATAAAAGGAATAACATACTGTGGTTCCATAGGATTTATAACACCATTTATGGTCATAAATGTATTGTTTGTCTCTCAACAGATAAACAGAACACTACAAAAAAAAAAAAAAATAAGTGGAGTGACAATGGTGCAATAGAAAGTCCATCTTAAATTAAGTTACAAATCCTAAAAAAATACTGATAAGCAAATAATAAAAGAGCATGCTTTCACTATGATGTTAGAAGCAGTTACAATGCAGGTTAGTGACAGAGAAGTAAGCATTTTGTCTGAAAAGTTAGCAGTTTACATACATTGGGCCTGCAGAAATGTAGTGGCAGAAAAAAAAACAAAATAAAGAACCTGGAGGGGGGAGCAGCAAATGTGTTTTATATACAGGTTGACATTCAAAAATCCGGCCATCGATAATCCGGTTCCTTCAGATTTCCAGCATGGATTTCGGAGCGCATTTTCAAATTTACAGTTTTCTGGAGGCGTTGTTTATGTTTTGATGTCGCTGAACTCCAGAAACAGCTGTTAGGTCTTGCTTGGACATGCTTTCCTGCTCATTCCTTCTCATTTTTTTGCTGCTGTATAGCCCCATTATAGATTCAGCATCCATTTAAAGGACTGTACAGGTGGTCATTTTCTGTTAAATATATACAGCATATTTAACCGTAAAAAATACTGAATTTTCGAAAATCCAGTACTCCTCAGGTCCGGAGGTTGCCAGATTTTTGAATGTCAACCTGTACTATATATGCTTTCTGTTCTTTTATTTGTGTGTCGGAAATCTGGTTAAAAGGAAACTTAACCCTAATATGACCCTAAAACCCTAAAAAATGGAAGCAGGAAAAGTCTTTTATTCCAGAAAGAAGAGGTGATGTCGCTTCATCAAAAAGATAACCTTCGCCTGGTCATCTTCCAGGTTCCCAATCTTTGGCCATCTTGATTTGCCAGGTTGGAATAATGTAACTCCTTTGCATATACCCCAGGAGCCCATGCATGCATTATATCCCGGCATCAAACACTATAATAGCAAGTTTACCATTGAACGTCACTCCTACAAAAAAAACTGACCTGATGGCAAATTCTCATTGCGGAACTAAAGATCTGCTTTATATGACAATTCATTTTAGCTGGGTGCACCACCCGGCACTTTTCTGTAACCACCTAGCTGTTTTTGGATAGTTACTGAAGAGTTGGGTCACAATACAGAGGCTGACACCTGCCTATAATTTCTTCGTACCGGGCTTGAGAAAATGTATGTACCTGGATAAACAAGTGTTTTTTTTTTTTTTTAGACTCCTGATCATCAGATTTAATATCAAAGTTTTCATGCGGCTATAATTCAAATCACACAGCCCAGCAGGATTAGAAAGAACTTTTTTTTACCCAGTATAAATTGGCAGCTGCCTTCGTTGGATGTCGGATTGTCTTCTTTAACAAACCGAGTCACTCCAACCTCTTCAGTAATATGGCTGAAGGTAGCATCCTTATAAACACAACTATTACCTGAGAGTAATTAGAAATAAGAAGGTCATTGGGAGGGGCTGTGTTTGTGTTGGCAAGCGCTGACTTAATATAACAAGTCTGACTGCTAATAACTAGTGACAAGTTTCATCTTGCCATAGAGGACAGAGCACAGTTTTAAAACAGGCTGGGTGTTTTTTTCTGTGTTATGATTAGTAATATGTACATAATTTCTACTTTTTGCTGATCCAAAGTACTAAATACCTAATATATTACAAGTAAAGAAAACATTTGTTTCCCATTAACTGAACATTTGCATTACTAAAGCCAAATCAGCTTGCCCACTCACTATTCCCAGGACCAACCCTTGAATGGTCAGAAGGTGCTCACATTGGGCGGAGGATAGGGGAGGATTCACCCAGCATGTACAAGAAGCCAAGACTTCACAAACTCAAACTACAATCAGAGGGGTGGAAAGAAGAACAGTTTCAGGAAGGACTCTTGTTATCACGGTCTTAAAAGGAACCCTATAAACATAGAAATAGGGGAGCTACCACTAGCGATTTGCATTTGAAAATTCCAAAATACGCTCTTCACTGGCTGGAGAATCCTCATCTTGAAACAAGCATGCATCAAGTGAAGTATCCACTAACTTAACTGGTTAGTGAATCAGGATGACAGTCCTGACACTTGTATTTCTACTAACACACCAATCACCTTGATATGACCATACACGTGTTTGTAAAGAGGAGGGGTTTAAAAGCAGACTTAAACAGAGTACTCCAAAGTTTTTTTTTTCTTTACTGGAAACGATTTAAACTTCTGGTAAATTTTTACTAGAGTCTTTGTCTTGTATCTACACCAGGAACAGGAAGAAATCTCACCAAAATGACAGAAATCTGTTGTGAAAGTTGTCACAAGAATAGCTGATTCCAATAAATGATTTCTGATTTATTCTTGCTCTGGTGACAAGTGTAAATGTTGGATTTCACCCATCTTAGCCGGGCCACTATCTGCATGGAGTTTGCAGGTTCTCCCTGTGTTTGTGTGGGTTTTCTCTGGGTACTCCAGTTTCCTCCCACTTTCCAAAAACAAGCAGTTAGGTTAAATGGCTTCCCCACAAAATTGTTCTTAGACTTTATTAATGACATATGACTATGGTAGGGACATTAGATTGTGAGCCCCTTTGAGGGACAGTTAGTGTCATGACTATGGACTTTGTACAGCACTGTGTAATATGATGGCGCTATATAAATACTGTGTAATAATAATAATGTCAGCGATCACCAGGACAAATAGTATTTTCTTTTATAAGTGCCAACATATGATGCAGCGCTGTACATTAAATGGGGGCTTCAAATGACAAACTCCAACATACAAATAATGACACAGAGGGAGTGAAGGACCCTTAACCGACAATGTCAATGTTTAGAGAGGGTGATCTGTGACCCCCCCAGCTCCCCCCCCCATATTCTGAATGGTGCCACCTCCCCATTAATGTGTTCTGAAAAACCCAAATAATACTTTTCCTCCAGCAGTCTTCTTCAAAACTTTCGGAGGTCCCCAGTACTTGCAGCAATGGTTATTATTGCCGGGCTGAGGGTATCATGCAATGAGTCAGGCCTGTGAGTTCATCCTGTGTGGTGACACCCCACATGTAAACAACAAGATGGGGTCACAGGAAATGGGCAGAGAACAACAAGCATTATTTCCCCTTGTTATAGGTCAGCTTGGCCTGTCATACATGTGATTAGCTGCAGGTTGCCATGGTGACAATGCTGATCAGACTGCTAAATGATGAACATATAATACAAGAAGAGTGCTGTGTGGTTTCAGGCAGACACCAATCTCTCAGGTGTACGGAGCAATGTAAAGTGACATCTCCCATGGAAGCACTCCATACACATCACACACCCATACACTCACATATAGCATGCTGAGACATGACAGGGCATACTTACTAGCTCCTCTGTGAGGAGGATAATATACACCCTTATCCCTGGGCCTAGTGGTCACGGAGCAGGAATATTACACAGGAGGCTGCACTGAGGGGAGAGACAATTCCCAACACCACAGCTAGCTTCAATGGGATTATTGCCGAGCTATGGAAGTCGCCATGACAGAGAAGTAGGCCGGCTCCTCCTTCACCACACCCGGATATTACGTCATTCCCAGCCCCAAGCACAGAAGAGTCTCGGGAGGAGTTAGCGAAATCTAAACCCCGCCCATTTCTTCTTCAGGACCCGCCCTGGCTCTATCACTCCTTCACCGAGGAGGAGCCTGTATAGTAGAAGCCCCGCCCTCCCTTTATGTTCCCCAGCATTATCATTACAGCCCCGCCCATATCCCAGCCCTGACTATGCTGTCATACTGAGACTAGCCCTTGACTTTTATTTTTTACAAGGAGCGCATGAAGTGTCAGTGGGCGGGAAGTTCAGGCTGAACTGTAATCAGTGTTTAATAGGGTTTCCTGGCAACGTTTTCCCGGCTGTCCCCGCGGTAAAGGCGCTGTAGTGACTGGTTCTATGGAGAATTGTGTACTGTACACCGGAGGGTTGTCTGCACACTGACCAGGAGAGACAACCAAACATGCTGCTCGGTGCCAGCGGACACAGCTGACACACTGCTCCGTGCAGAGCCAGTTCTTCCATTGTGTGACCTCAGCACCCCACTCACATTGCTGCTCCCCCATAGACAGGTGAGTTCTCACACATTCTGCAACCTGTCTCCAGCCTGTGCATCATTATTGTCATTTATGGCAGCAAAAACAAAAATTACCTGGTGTCCCCAGCTGTATTGTATTTGTTTTCATTATTCTTACCTTTCTTCCCTGCAATGCAATGCTGAAATGCTTGTTTACATTGCTGCTCTGGCACTTCTTCTCCATGGCACACCAAATGCAACTTGGTAGCAGGCCGCAGGGCTACCAGCACTGCATTTCAGAAGAGCAGCATGTGCAACCTTTCTACAAAAATCCAATATAAGACAGAAAGAGGGCTGTTCACATGGCAAGTGTTGCTTATAAGTTCTTGGTAAACACACAACCGTACAATACATATAAGAAATCCAACAATATGAGCAGTAAAGGTCATTCCCTGATTAGACATTCATGATGTGGCTTGACCAATAAATATACTATACATGGATACTATATACAGTAGCTGGTTAAAGGCACCACAGCCATTATTGGAGAAAAAAGAAGTAATGTGACCTCTTTACCCAACGCGTTTCACCTGCTGGCTTCTTCAGGACGATTACATTGTAAGTAGGTACATACATAGAAGGGGTTATTCATTTTGTATATGAATGATGTCTATAGGGTACTTAGAATATAAATAAAATAAAGTAGTGTGTGTCAATCATGGGTATGTTAGTTAAACTCAGTAATGTTTATTATGTGATGTTGAAGTATTTTCGAGTGTTTAATAGTTCAGTTAAGTAACATCAGAGCTATTGATAGGGTAAATGTAGAGGATCCCACAGGCAAATGCAAGGTGCCTAGAAATGAAGTTTTGAAGGATAAGTAGTATCAAAAATTAAGTGTGGTATTATACTATTATTGCACTCAAAGTCTAGAACTTACATGTCCCAAAAGTCTGGACTAGTTCACAGGTATTAAGGTACCAGGAAAAGGGATTCCCTGGGATTGTAGCTATTAGTTGTTAAACTAAACAATAAAGTAAGGTGCGGGGATCTGGATACACAAAACGTGTCCAAATAGATATACAAAATAACAAAAGGATCTTAACACTTTTAAAAAACAAATAGTCTGTCATATGTGATTGGCAGCACTTTTGCATTTTTAAAAAATGCATCACCAAGCCATAGTGGGAACCCAGCAAACGGAAACCATAAAACGTTTCTGACAAGGTGCAGGTATTATGGTGTCCCCTGAGTCCGATAGCAGCAGTTCTATGCTTTGTTTCCATCAGTTGTTGCTTGTGATGCCGTCACATTACCACTCCATAGATTTCTGTGGGTCAGAGATAGTCCCAAAGAAGTCTGGGGGGGGGGGGGGGGTTAGGTAACACAGGGTCAAAGGGTCGGGACTGCACTTTGCCCTAAAGTATAGCTTTACTTTAAAGAGAACCAGTCATGATTGAGCTCATGCAAGAACCCGAGTAGTCAATTTTAGAACTATATATAATTTTACATATTTGTTTATATATCTGTTATCTAGCATTCCTCTCAGTGTGTGAAATCATTGGGTGGAGGTGATCTGAATCTGCCAGATGCTTCCTCTGAACTGACTTCACAGGCTTGTCCCAGGCTTCAAGTATTCGCTGCCTGCCCAGACCCTTGGCCAGTCTCTAGTTCTGTATTGTGTGTTGTCTTGGTACCTCGTTCAGACTTTTCTTCTGGTTAGCTGCTATTTATGGATGAGTCGCAACTTGGGAGTTACTCGCAGCCAAGTCCCTTATCCCTTGTGGGGTGCTCTGTGGAAAACCAGATGGCTCCTTCTCACCATCACCAAGAGTGCAGTCCAGCACAGAGGGTCCACATCAGTACATCTGTGACTCCGTCCATGACTCCAATGTACAAGGAAGGTGTCCACCATTAATGCAGACAATCTACGTGAGATGGTCAGAGACTTCAGATTTTGTACAGTAGACTGTGTACATTCTACATCAGTGGTCGCCAGCTTTTCGGACCCATGGACCACTAAATTTGCTGGCTGTGGACCACGCATGCGTGCGGAGCCGGGTGTTACTCAAAAAAAAAAGAAACTTCCCCCCAGAGTGACGTCATGATGCCAAAACCTGCCCACTCTCCCATCGCAGGACTGAGCCCACTTCCCTGAACCTGTGATCCGTACGGGAAACGTGGATCTGGCCGGTGCGCCCCCGAGCATGATCAGGAAAATTAACGGCCAGAGCCGCGGACCACCTGTGGACCATCTGGTTGGCGACTGCTGTTCAACAGGATATTCATAGAGACTATAGACATTCTATAGGTGATCGGAAGATAGTCAGACATTCTGTTGGAGTTCTTGGAGACTGAGGACATGTTTGATGAAGCAATCATGGGCTGGAGACTGCTAGGGATCACTGTTATTACAGCCCCCTCAGTTCTTCCACAGATTTTGAGAGCCCCATCTATTGCAGTCTATATACAAATGATTATTCAGATAACAGTTTCGCTTTAGTGTGGCCCATAGATACGAAAAATTTCTGTAACACCATGGGATGATTGGAATTATGTTTGCGATATGATTTTTATTGAACATTCCTGTCCTATAGAAGTAGTCTCTGATTCCAGCTGGAAATTCCCAGGGGATAAATTTTAATTTCCCACAATGTGTGTTGCTCCAGGGATACTGGTTGGCCCGGATACTTCTGTACAGTTCAATACAGATAACACTGTTCTTATTATGGTATAATACTGTAGAAATCCAGGTTGCTATTTTCATCTCATTATTACTCTATTGTGAAGTGACAGCTAAACATCAGAAGGAGATTTGTGCCTGCTAAGCTTTTGTGTAGGCATAGCACCATCTGGAGAGCTCCCGTTCCAGCTTGTCTTAACAGACTGAATATATGAAGTCTGCCATATACTGACCGTCTGTGTATATTACTTGTGTAATGTCTGTTTTTTACCTGTGATAATCGAATAATATGTATAATAATACCTTATCCGAATGACACTTGAGAAAATTGATTAACTTTTAATTTTCTCAGCCGTTCAGCACTAGACTTGAATGAGTAGACTTGTCCCCATTCACCTCTAGTCCTAAAGGGAAATTATGTGAATTTTCTGGTTATCTGGGTTTTGGATAAGCAGAGTTCTACTGTATTTAGTTTTTTAAAAAAATTTATTTACATTGTATAGTTTAACAAAGTGTGTGACATACAAAAGGAAATCACATGGTACCCCTGTGTGCAATCACATAATGTCTGTATAGATAGTGAAAAGGTGAGATAGTGCTAGGTAGTCTGAATTAAGTACATATTAAGACTGATGTACTTAAAATATAGATTTATAAAAATGACCATGGTTATAGCTCATAAATAAATCCTTTTTATTTCTATAGAAACATTGACAATAAAGATGGCTCCTGCTTTGGACTGGGGGAAGCTCATGAAAGTGGATCCAGATGTTCTTCCAAACCAAGAAAGATTAGCAGAAAAGATGCTGAAAACCTTATCACAGGTTTGTGATGTCAACTTAGCCCTATCTCTACATTTATTCATAGATTCAGATCAAGACAGATTACACAAGAAACAGATTTGAGCCTTCAAATGACCTTTCCACTGTTTTTACTGACATTGGTTTATGAGTTAGTAATAAACAGTACAACCCTTTTGTTTTACAGGTGACAAGCGCAGATGTAAAAGGGGAGACAAATGAAAATCTTATACAGCTTTTCCGAATTACACAGTCTTTAATGAAGGTTTGCACTGTTCCAACAGATTTTGTTTGTGGAAAAATTCCCATCTTTGGGGGGCTTATCCTTGTCCCACACTGTTCAATGTATGTAAATACATTCACTCTGCAATAAGTGAATACTTTTGTGTATGTTGGCTTGCAAAACGCAGACTGTTATGTACACACATGCAATCATTGTCGTTGGAAAGGATCTTTCACAATCCTTTCCAACGACTGCACGATGCATGAACGAGTGCTGTACATACAGCACTGTTCTGCTCTATAAAGAGGGTAGGGGGAGAACGATGGAGTGGGACCCTGCTGCGCTCTCTCCCCCTTCACGTTCATTAGGATCGTGGATCCGCCAGGACTGTCGTTGGGATGATGAAAGACGAGCGCTGTACACATGTGATATCGGCCCTGAGCCATTTTACGTGTGTACCTAGCCTTAGTCACCAAAACATGGACTTTAATAAAACAGTCCTACTATTTCTCCTGTTAAAGTTACAATATTATACAGATCAACACTGCATCCCTAGTGCCATCTGCAATCTAAATGCTTATATTATCATTGAAACTTCCTGCATGCAAATGATTAACATGCCAAGGCTGGCATAATGACCAAATGATTAGAATGTACACTGATTGGTTTAAGTTGTAAATGGAGACTGGAGCTGTCAGTGACAGTTAGGACTGAGTGCCCCCAGGTGTTGCAAAGCATCCCCAGTGGCTGTTAAAGGTTTATTACCACATTTCCAGTACATGATATTTGGCTGGGGAGCGATAATATATAGTTTGAGGACATGAATGGGTGATCTAATGAGTGCATACTATGTCAGCAATCTAAAAACCATGTATAGTACCTAAATTGCTAGTTATTCTATTGGCAGTAGTACACCAAAGCTCCCATTACATGTCTTCTAAACTGAGTGAACATGAATCAAATCATGAGCAGCTTTATCTTTACCTTTTTCTTGTCTGATTTTGTAATATATAAATGTACTTTAGTGCTGAACATCTTCTGCACATATAATAAAATGTTTTTCAGTGTATCAGTTCATGTGTAATTGTAGATGGTATTGAAGCCTAACAAAGATTAAAAAGATTTTGGGTAAAACCTGTGTTGGTATTGTGAAGAGCTAAGATTTCTGTCCATTTTTGTTAACTTTTTAGATGAAATCTCAGGAAGTAGACCTTGCCTTAGAAGAGGCAGAAAAGGCAGGGGAGGAGCAAGCCAAAACTGGTAAGAAGACCTTATATATGGGCCCTACAAATAAATCACAACATAAAGTACAACAATGTTTAAATATAATTGTATAACATAAAACTAAAAATCATTTCCTAGGTAGTAAAACCCAGAACCTCTACAGCATATACATTGTACATATCCAGTATCAAATAACAAACTGCAATATACAGGGTGAACCAAAAGTAGGTGGACAGTAAATGATAATTTATTTTGAGATTACATATACAATTATATTGACTAATACAAATACATGATGATAACCAATCTTAGCATTTACAATTAAATTTTATTGTATACAATAATAAAATACAACAGTACTGAAAATGTTATCAACGCAGGTGCTCAAACTGCTGTCCATCACAATTTACACAGCTTTGAAGTCTATTTCTCATGCTTCGACAAACATTTTTGCACAAGTATCCTTGTGTATTAATTTCTTGAAATGCATCTCTGATGTAATTTTTCAAATCACCACTTTGTGTTTTTTGACTATAAACTTTGTTCTTGTGTACCTCCAAAAAAAAAATCTATTGGGGTATAGTCAGGTGAATGTGCTGGTCAATCAATTGGCCCTGTTCATGTGGAGGGGCCCCATTTTGTTGGAAATAAAGGTCTTGTGAATTAGGCTGTTGTTGTAACTGTGGAACAACTTGATTCCTTTAAATTTTGAGATACTTATCGCCTGTGACTGTTCCATCAAAAAAAATTGGTCCTAAAATACCACCCCAAACAGTGACACCAGGCTGGTTTAGTTGTTACTCTAATGTTACATGCATGTTCTCACTATGCCAGTAAGCACAAATATCTCTGTTTATATGACCAGGTAATTTGAAAGAAGCTTCATCGCTCCACACATTGTTATCTAAAATGATTGGATTTTCTCTAGTTTAGCAAGATCTCACTAAATTGCCATTTTCTTGCATCAGTATTTAAACTATTTGCCATTATGGGTTCCCTGAACTATCTGAAAAGAAAAAAAGATTAAATTAAAATAAATTTAGTTAGAAAATTTATTATAATGTAACACAAACTCCATAAAATAAATATTATCATTTGCTTTCCACCTACTTATGGTTCACCCTCTATATTACGGTGTAGAAAAGCACAATAAACCAGTAAAGGAATCTCAAAAATACAAGTGCCAAAAAAGTTGTCCCTTTCTTTTCTGTTAGGTGTAATAGTTTGAGATTGATCATGTGCAACTGTATCTGTAGTGGTAAAGAAACGAACATCCATGAATACATTCGGGTTTGTGTTTATAGTGAAACAGAATATACTGGAGCAAAAAGCTGGGGAAAGAATGAGCATTACAAAATATGTAAAAACGTAGCAATCATTTAAACCTAAAAAAACTATCATACATGATGTTTGTATGTGGGAACAAAATTCACAGTAGTTGCATTAATAAACCTGCTTTTAACCAAACTGATGCATTACAGAAATATTGAACTGGTTCATGTACCAGGCCTAGGCAAGGATGAGATATATAAATATATATAATACCACTGAGTACATTTGAAGGCAAGAATGGCAGAGATTGTGCTAATAAAATTTACTCTGTTGACTGTGTTAAACGCAGAATTGCCAATCAATTTTGCAAGCAAAGCGAATGAAGAGAGATTATTAGGTCCAAGTGTAAGACATTATTACTCTATTGCGAGCAAGCTTTGCTGGAGTTTGTTCTTCTGGCTAAAGTCATTTCCTTTCCCTAAAACACGTATTTAACCTCCTGAGCAGTTCATTTCTGTCCGGTTTTATATGTCTCACACGAAAATGTATTTTACTGAATAATATAATAGTATAATAAATAGTATGAGTATGAAAAAGTTTAAAACACAAAATCATGTCAAAATGATAAATTAAAAAAAAATGAAAATTATTTTTTAAATAAAATAAATACATTTTATAGTCATACTATTATAATATACTGTAAAATAAATGTTCATGAAAGACAATGTACTGCTTTTACACATGTAAATCCACTGTATTGCATTCAATACAGTTATTTTGTATTGAATGCAGTACAAATGGATTTGAATTTCCGGCCCCGCCAGCAACGTTCTCACGCACCTACGTCACCGGGAACTCCCCGGTGACTCATCGAGTGCAAAGAAAGCCGGCCGGAGGAAGAAAGAAGACAGACATCGCAGAGAAGGACGACGCGGGACGCCAGCAGATCAGGTAAGTAGCGACTTACTATTACTTTCTATAGGTTTGTCTACCCTGAGTGTGACTCGGGGTTATCTCTTTTAGCATCCCTTTTCTACCCCGAGTCACACTCGGGGTTACCGCCCAGGAGGTTAAGTATATTTTTAAAAAAGCAGATAGAAATTCTTAATTTACTTTGAGTTTAGACAGCAAAATGGGAGAATAAGGGAAAGTCTGCAAACACACAGTAACATGCTAAATTCGCCCCTCTCCCCATATAATGAAAAATTGGCCTAGAAGTACACTATGCAGGGCATGTTATAATTATCAGTGAGATTTTTTGGGAAACGAGTTACCCCAAATGTCATGAAAAGACGTTCCTAGCCAGTGGAAGAGTGTAGTTTTGCAAAATTTGTGTTTTTTGTAATCATTTTATTTTGAAGTTTTTCTTTATTTCTTTTCCATCTTTTTATTACTTTGTCTAACTTTTGTTATGTTACTGTCCTACTTTCCTTTCAACATGACTTTTTTTTTGGAGAAAAAACAACTTAAGAAGAAGGTGAGGTATTAGGCAGTGATTGTGAGTTCTGCAGCTAAGCCTAGTAACACATTAGATTAGAAATGCATTGTTTTACATTTGACAATGACTCATGTATTCTTGTGAACAGAATGAACAGCTTCGACAAGATGTTATAGACTACCAGAGACAGATTAACTCCCAGAGGGAGACTCTTATGTCTCGTGGAGAGGGGCAAGACTACAAAACTGTCATCTCAAAGAAGAACATGGAGCTGGTACAGTACCTTGATGAAATACAGGTGAGCCAATCTTGGTCTTCTGCTCCCACATTACCTTTCACTTTCTTATGTATGGACTATTCAGTGGTCCAGAGTGTTTAATTTGCAGATACAAAACAAACTTGCTACATTCAGTTGGTTATTGCATCTAGTTTTGTTATTTATTATTCACACATTAGAGCTTGACTGAGGCCAATGAAAGACTTGAAAACCAAAACCAGGAAATGACAAAACACCTTGAAGTATCTGTACTGGAAATGGAGAAGATGACCGATGAATACAGCAAAATGAAACTTACGGTACAGCATACTGACAGTGCTATGGACCAACTGAGGAAAGAGAAGGAGCAATACAGACTTCAGGTCAAATTTTTTTTGTTTTTTAGTGTTTTACTGTTCCCAATCTATGACATTGGGTTTGTATATGATTATCTTTGTTGTTAGCAATAAAACACTGCAAAACCATCATAGCTAAACCGTGTTAAAGGGGGTAGTTACAAATACCCATTATTGAGTGACTATTGAGTCACAACCATTATCTGCTCTAAAATCATAGAGTGTAGGGGGCAAATGTATACTAATGTCTGAGGGATCTATTTCTCCTATATGCTTATGCTTACTATACAACATATGTTCCCACAGGTTCTGGATCTAACCGAGCAGTTAAAGGCAAAAAATGAGGAAGATGATCCGGTTATGATAGCAGTTAATACAAAAGTGGAAGAATGGAAGGTAAAATATCTGATTTGGTAACCCAAATTATAAACAATGTTTGGTTATTTGAATATTAACATTAGTTATCTTTTAGAGGATACTTGCATCAAAAGATGAAGAAATTACGGAGTATCAACAAATGGTCCACAACCTGAGAGAAAAGCTGAAGGTTGCTCAGTTGGATGCAGACAAGAGCAATGTTCTTGCTCTCCAACAGGTACCTTTAACAAAAAACCTAAACTAGCTACTTAGTCCAGGTCTTTACATCCACTGTTTCTTTTTTTAATTATTTCCCTATTATATAGGGTGTGCAAGAAAGGGATAACCAAATTAAAATGCTGACTGAGCAGTTGGAGCAGTATACAAAAGAGATGGAATCCCATTCCTTACATGTTGAAAATCTGAAGCAACAAATGAAGCTAAATAAAGGTAAGTTTTTTAATATATTAAAATCTTATGTGGATAGGGAACATTTTCCCTGTTGTAACATAACCTGGCATCATTTGTTTTCAAACACTTTGTTACTAATCATGTTTCTTTATGTTTTTATAAACTCTTAGATAATCCATTTATCCCTCTCGCACTTGGAAACTGCATTACTGTTCTGTTGCTTTATGATAGTGGTCTAATTATGAGATTTTTATTAGGCTGTTTAAACCAAAACCTTCTCTCCTAACCTACATTTCTTTAAATTGTGTCCCATTAGGTGTATGATGGGAGACCATACCTTCTAAAATACACAATGATTTAGCTCTCCCAATAATGTTTTGTAATGTTTGGATACCTGCATAGGGAGACAGGGAAGTATATATTTGATTTCTGATTTTTCTCTATGATATCTGTGCAAATGCCACACTGCGTAATACGACTGGATCTTCTTGAAACTAAGACATGGTTCTTGCCCATGGCCCAGAGAATACCTCCGCCCTCCAGTGATAGAAAGCACAATCGTCCTAGATTTTAAAGACCTGTCTTTCATCAAAATGTTGTTAACAAGTGAACAAAGCCACAGAAGAGCAACTTAGTTGCATCCTAGTTGAT
>NC_092859.1:82183406-82184655 GCF_032062135.1 Pyxicephalus adspersus | reverse complement strand
TTTTTTTTTCAGGGTTAACAGCTGATGACTTGTTTTTGAATGCAAGTTCCAATACGGACCCTGGTGCTAGACAGAAAGATTCCAGTTTTGTGTTGATGGATAAAACAGGGGAAATGGGGGAAAAGGTAAGAATAGCCCGTTATCTTCAAAGATCCTGTATTTTTACAGCTATAATTATGTAAATACATTTTTTTTTAAAATGTGATTTACTTGATGGGGTGATGTTGTCTTCATTTTTTCACATCTAGTTAAAGCAGAACTTCAAAAAGATATAAAATGCTCGCAGTAATACAGCTTTGTGTTTAATATTCATTAAATGTATTTTATTAAAGTAAGTTTCATTACCTGAATTTTACCTGGCATTGGCCTTCTGTAATCCCTGGTACTGCAGACTAGACTAGGCTTACAGGAGGGAAAAATGGTACAATGAATCTGTAAGCTGGGTTGCTGTTCTAAAGTGTCAACAGTTCACACTGCTTTTTTAGTGTATTGCTTCTTTTTTCAAAGTCTAGGGAAGAAAAAATGCCGCATGTACAACCTAACTAAAACGGAGGATCAGAAAATCAGATGTTCTGCCTTGCCATACAGGCTTGTCTTGTATGATCAAAACTGTGGATAAATATCAATATATACCTGTGTTCAATTCTACTGTGGGCAGCAATAAAACCCAAACTTTAAAATTTATCTGTCCTTCTATTGACTCTGAGAGACAAATTATGTATGAATGACTGTTCACTTATGCCAAAATTACTTGAAATGCTTTACAGTTACTTAAACATTTAATTCGACATTAAAGCCAACTTTTAGTTGTGTATGGTTCATTCATTCAACCATAAATTTGGAAGACTGAGTATACCTATCTAGTGTAGGGTGTCTAAAATATTTACAGTTAAAGATTTTCCTAACAGATGCATTTCATTTTAAAATTCATCTAGTTAGCCCTTTTTACTAGCAGTGGCCATGTGGCATCTTGCTTTGACATCCCTTAAGCTCTTTTCTTATCTTTGTGTTTCTGCTGTTCAATCTTGTTTGGGGAGGGGGATGGTTGTGCACAGACTGTTATGCTAGGTACACACTTCCAATGGTTCTCGCCCGATTATCGTCTCGGGGCCGATATTGCGAGAATCTGGAGTGTGTACAGCGCGCGTCGTTCATCGTCCGAACGACCGTCCTGGGGGACCCACCGACGATGAATGACGAACAATCGTATTGTAAGGAAAGGGGGAGAGCGCACAGCAGGGTGCCGCTC
>NC_092859.1:82178358-82179815 GCF_032062135.1 Pyxicephalus adspersus | reverse complement strand
GAGGCAATTCTCAATTTCTGGCCTGGGAAAGGGATGGGGTGCCTGGACCACCTATTCCTTAAAGGACAGGGCCTGGATCCTAAATAAAGAGCTGTGTGTTGGTGTTTGTCTGCTACAGGATGTATACAAAATAGACAGAAAAAGGAAAATCGCAGTGTATTTTATTCTAATAATATTAATGTATATAAACTGCAACATTTGTTTCTATCGAATGTATTAACATTTAAACAAAGTGATGTTTTATATAAAGGTGCCAATGAACTTCCCTTTCAGGCTTTTGAGATAAAGAATACCAGTGGCATATTTGATGCCAGTGTCCATCTGAAAGCCCAGGTAGATCAACTCACTGGAAGAAATGAGGAGTTAAGACAAGAACTCAAAGGGTCTCGAAAGGAGGCTGCAAATGCTTTAAATGTATTGGCAAAAGCGAATGACAAGGTATGAAACATTGCTGTATTTTGCTTGAGATAGCAAGTATAGTTTCTTTTCATGCAATTGCTTTACGTTGAATGATCTTCATGCTCCAGTTTGCAAGAGCATATTCTATTTGCATATAGAGTTCCCCTATTTGCTATGATTAGGATTAAAGAATAACATCTTTTTTTTTTTAATTCTTTTTATTTGTCTGCAAGTATTTCAGTGAGCAGTTGAAACTCTGTTCTCCTTTCCATATGTGTACCAAGCTAAGCTAAGTGCTTCTAAATAAAACATAGGTTGTTTACAGCACTCAATAGATCTAGCTCATAAAGTTTATAAACTTAAAATTATTTACACCAAATGAAACTAAAGTGTTACTTTCGACTACTTTGCCTTGACTATGATGCAAATCCAATGATCGTATTTGCAGTGGAAATATGAAGGGACATGTCTTACAACAAAATATGTTAAGATGTTTTGCCTCATTTGTTAGATTTCACATTTGGAGAATGAAATTCTTCTTCTTCGACAATCAGAGGGAGCAAACATTGTGTTCCGGGCTATAAACCTACCTGAAGGAATGTCTCCTTCCAGCACCAACCTCATCAACTCTCTGAATGAGTACCTTCTGCGCCTGTTACAGGTATGTTCCTCTGTTTTTTAAAATACTTTTATAGAATAGAACCCTTAATACTGAATTGCTGACAGGAATCCATAACTCCACAGATAAATAGATGTAGAAGCTAATATTTTTAGCATGCCATTGCCTGGTATGTCCTGGATTTTTAGTGTGTTCTCTAGTACTTCACGGCACTTGCTTGGGGAAGTTCACATGGCTGTGACAATATTGCCAAGCTTTTCCTAACCGTTGGGTATGCAGAGCTTTTTATGTATTCCTTAGGCACATTATGAAACCATGTGACTTGGATATGACATAGAGTTTTCAGGCTGTGCATTTCTATATCCTTAGTAGTTTTAGGGTTTAAATCCTGGAACTCTTTGATCGCTGTAATTTTTTAATTTACCCATTCTCTCTCACG
>NC_092859.1:82176196-82177381 GCF_032062135.1 Pyxicephalus adspersus | reverse complement strand
CTGTTTTCTGTTTCTATGTAATATGGCTGTAGTGAAAAAGAAGCATGGCAGCAAGAAGTGGAAAAGCTTAAAGAAGAGAATTCTAAATTTGAAAGTCAAAAAGAACAGGATGCGGTGCAAATAAAAGAATATACGGTAAGTGCACATTTAACATAAATCTGTAGATTCAACCTACTTTGTTAGGTGATGTTCACTACCAGAACAACCGACTCATTGGGATCTGGACCTGTGTCATGGCTATTGGAGTGTGGATGTGATCTGGGGCAAAAGGGCAAGTTCTTTTCTTCATCAGACATGTTTTTTTTGTTGTTTTTTTTTTGTTTTTTTTGTAGCATATGCAGTCTTCACAGTGCAATTGCTCTGACGAAGTGGCCCTAAATTTAGGGGTCTCAAACTAGACTCCAACAGATATAGAATAGTTCTAAAGTTCAACAGGAACAAATACTGCCTATTTGTTTTGGGGCCAAAGGAACTCCACTTTTATCAGGAGCAATGTATAGACTCTAAAGCTAGTAGATGGAAATATACCACTGATACCTCCACAGTGTTTCCTGATTGGCTGTAATGTTAAATATAGATGAAAATTAATTGCAGTACCAAAGATCTGATGCCCATAACACTGTGTGACACCTTACTAATAGCAGTAGACACAGAAACCAAGAGTTATAATTGTCCCACAACCGCAGGCCACAAAGTCAAAGCCCTTTCTGATATTTCATAGGGACGTGTTGTTGTTGGCCCCCACTTTACTAAATCTGTGAACACTTCTTTTTAAGCATCAAGCAACTATTTCATATATTTGCAAAGGGTCGCACGTTTACTCATCTGAACTGCTTTTAAATGTCCCAAGGGTTTAATATGGGATAGAATATAAGAATCTTGTACTCCTGTAAAATTGAAGTCCTTTCAGATGCCAAGGTCTCACCCCTCCTTATTTATGACCATGCTCTTGGTACTGTTTTGTTAGTTGGTAGTGAGAGAGGTTATCCTTGGCTTGCCTAAAGTATTTTTGTTTGTCTGTCTCCAACCCTTTTGTAGAAAAGCGATGGGGTAGAAATGGAAAACAGATAGCGAGTTTAAACTTGCAGCCTAAGGAAAAAAAAATGTGTTATGGGATAACATACAATGAACAGCCAGAATACTAAAACAACCTGCCTAATACCGTGTTTCCCCAAAAATAAGACA
>NC_092859.1:82150577-82174566 GCF_032062135.1 Pyxicephalus adspersus | reverse complement strand
GGCTTCTTCTTCTCGGAGAAGGCACCCGACGCTGGAGAGGGAGATCGAGGCTGGAGAAGGACGCTGGATGATCACAGCGGGACCAGGTAAGTGATCGATAAACCCGAACTTTTCTCACTGTGTTTTCATACAGTGAGAAAAGTTCGGGTTTATCGATAATTGCAATTTTTTTTAACCCGAACCAAGGTCGGGTTTAGCGGTAGGGTGGTTAATTATTTTGATATTATAGTATTGATCCTATCAAAAAGTCTAGTTCCCTCTACCCTGAGCATCAATGAGCCTGTTGCCAGAGACCTTGGCATACTGGGAAATTTAGAAATTCTCTGACTCTGGTGATGTGGTCCTCATGCCATCACAGTTTAGCTTTGCCCAAATCACTTCAATCATTACAATATAACATATATATATATATAATATATTTTGCCTGTATACAGTGCATCAACTTCAGAAACGGACTTCACTTTCTTTATAATCCTTTACACTTCTTGACAAATCATTGTAACAAGATCATTAATGGTATTTTCTTCTACTGTCAATAGTTTAAATGTTTTGGCTGATCAATATACATCCTGTGCCTGTGTTATTTTTTAAGGAAACTATTTCTAATGGATTGCTTTTTGTACGTGTAATGACTTTTCTGTCTTTCTCCACAACAGAAATTGTTAGAATCATTAAAATCGAGCCCAGATCAAATTAAAAAACTGCTGGCTGAAAATGCCAGAAAGATGACTGTATTGCGAGTAAATGAAAAGTCACTAACCAGGCGATACACAACATTACTGGAAATGGAACAGTACCTGCGGAAAGAAAATGGCAAGCTAAGGGATGAAATATCTGACATGGAGGCTGCAGTTGGGGAAAGAATTGGGTACCTGCAGAGGTATAAGGTATGGTGAAATCCCTGTGGTATGCTGTTTTTTTTTTCAAAAGAAATGACATTCACCTGTTAAATACCATCATTTCCTCTAGCAAAATAAAAGGTACTCCTAACACCACAATTTTTAACAGAAATATTAATATGCAAAGTCTTGAACACAATGGCTAATCAAAAGAAGTGATCTTGATATTGGTATACTGAATTACTAGCTGGTAATATAGTTACCAAATTGAGTTTTTAATAAAGATTATGGTTTTAATAAAAACATACAGAATGTGTACAGGCTTTATGGCATAACATCAACCAATTTTAACTCTCTTCTGCACAATGTTAGTGGATTGCTCTTTTTTTGGGTGCTGAAGTCTTTGAATAAACCAAATGGTTACTGTAGTGGTCCCAGCCAGGTTTCACGGAGGGTCAGTTTGTATGATGAGTCTGGATATTCATTTGGTTTTTTTTTTTTGGTATGATGAAAGGGTCTGCCAACAGTTTAATTTTTGACAGATCCTTTTATTGTTTCAACCAAAAAGTTGTATCCAGACTGATCTCTAGGCTTTTTGCATTTATCCTTTCACATTTATTAAAACAAATCAACTTCCCAAGTAATTATAGATTACCGTCTATAATTAAAATTAAAATTAAAGAATGTAGACAGCTCCTGGTGGTAAAGTGGAGGTGATCACCAAAATGTTAAATCCCTGTACATGGTAAATTGTTTTTTTTTACCATGTGCATTCTTTTTCACCCCTCCTGATAACTTTCATTTAAATTTTACTTTTGTAGGTTGACAATGATTAGTCTTAACATGTTAATAAATCCTATTATACTTTTCTCATTTGTAGAAAACCAGATCTGACCCTGCAGGTAGAAATTCTATTTTCTCTACTGGGGTGGCTGCCAGGAGTAGGATTACCTGTAGAAGAAATTGCTTTATTTTAACTATATTAATTGATTTGGAGTTGTTGCAAAAATGTATTTATTTGTTATGACATGTTTTTATAATTGTATTATGGCAATGATTGAAATAACCACAGCAAATAACATGTGCAATAGTTTTAAGAGTGAAAAAATGGTGCAAAGTAAGAATGCTTTTAGAAATAGAAGTGTTAATAGTTTTGAACTTTTTGTCACTTAACAATGCAAAGTAAATGAACAGAAGAGAAATCTAAATTAAATCAATATTTGGTGTGACCACTATTTTCCTTCATAACCGCATCAATTGCTCTAGGTGCATTTGCGTACAGTTTTTGAAAGGTATTCAACAGGCACCTTGTTCTGTATATCCTACTCTGTTTGCAGAAATGCAACCTCAAACCTGCATGGAGTCTCCACCACAATTCTTTGCTTTCAGACACTCATAATTGTACCGCTCTCCAGACTTTTGGCGAACAAACTGTTTTCTGCTGCAGCCCAATGGTTAAACTTTTGACTCATTGAGCCTGATTTATTAAAGCTCCCCAAAGCTGGAGAGAATACAACAGTGAAGCTGGGTGATCCAGCAAACATGGAGTGGATTTCTTCAAAGTCATTTGCTGGCAAATGTTTTGAACTTGGAACCAGATCCATTTCAGGTTTGCTGGAACCCTCAGCTTCACTGATGAAAGTGTATTCTCTCCAGCCTTGGAGAGCTTTAATAAATCAGGCCCATTAGATCAGAGCACCTGCTACCATTTTTCTACATCCCAGTTGTCATGTTTTCATATATTAGGTCACTTGGCCTTGTTTATGTGTCATAATTGGCTTTTTGGTCACAACTCCCCCATGAAGACACCTTCTAGCCAGACTTCTCCAGACAGTAGATGAGTGTACCTGCGTTAAGTAGGTTTCTGCTATTTTTAAGCTGATGGCTCTGCTGGACAACTTCAGATTTCGAAGGGAAGTAAGCATGATGGGTCTTTTAGCTGCCACACTGTTTACTTGGCTGACCACTGCATCTAGGGTCCTGAATATTGTACTATTGTAAACCTCATACACAACTGTTTTTGTTTCAGTTTGTTACAACCTACATATGAAATTGATGATCATCATCACCTGTGTGATATAATTGGTTCATCCTACAAAATCCCTCTTGGTTTGAAGGCAAAGGGTACTCACATGAAATATTGATTTAATTTAGAGTTTTCTTCACTTTTTATTTTGTAAATTCATAAACAAATAGAATTTCAATTTGTGAAAGCATTCTTACTTAAATTTCCCATTTCATATTCTAAGATTTGTGTATCATGAACTAAGAAAGCCTTTTTAAAGAGGCTACCTCTGAAGGATGGATTTGGAATGCATAGTTGCAAATTAACAAATCACAAAATGCACAGTGCCACATTTGGCAAAAACCAGCACAAACAGCTCATACCAGCTGTGAAGCAGGTGGTGGAAGTGTAATGAGTTGGGATTGTTCTGCAGCTACTAGACATTTTCAAATTGTATTTTTTTTTTCCTCAACAGGAAATTTCTGCTTTCAAAATGGCGGCTTTGCAAAAAGCCCTGGATGACAATGTACCTTCTTCAGAATTGGAAAAAGCCAATAAACAGTACAATGAGCTAACAGCTAAATATAGGGATATGCTGCAGAAGGATAACTTGCTTGTACAGAGGACTGCAAACTTGAAGCATTTGGAGGTAAGTTGTACATTTACAATGAAGCATAACCAAGTCCTTTTGTCTCCTGGTAGTAATCACCACTTCACTAGTGGCCACATATAAAGAAAAGACACTTTGCTAGTTGTCATTTATAAATAAAAAAAATAGACACTTCACTTAGGGACATATAAAAAAGCACTAAATAGTTGTTATCCTTCTAGTAGTAATAGTATTAATCTCTAAAAATGATTTTTAATAAAGGTGATTGATCTATAAATTAAAGCATCATTAGACCAGAATAGTTCCTAAAGAAAAGCCATGGGAACATGACATAATAAAGCTCATGCACACAGCTTCAAGGTTTGCAAAACTACCTATGGGACTCTTTTAGACCCCTGGGTAGCTACAGTGTTCTGCTGTTGACTCAACCCCAATCCCAACCTCACCTGTTCAAGTGAATGGGAAAGGTTGGTAACCATTTTTTGCTGTGGCGGTGGTAAACCACTCCAGTGTAAATTCAATGACCGCTTGTTTTACACTGGGTCTGTAGTGTGCAAATCTGGTTACCCGTGGTGCAGTTTGTGGTTTCACACCAGTCATTACTCATTGAAAAATGTACTGTACAAAATTTGGCGTTCTTGTAAAAAAAAAAAATTGTTAAACTTCATTGTTTCTTCTAACAGCATGAAAATACATCCCTGAAATCGCAGATCACGTCTTACATGAAAGAGTTGGAAATCACTAAAGAAAAACTGAATACACTTGAGCAGGCTTGGGAACACATAGGTACACTAGGTATGTACAGCAGATTTCCATCTATGTTTATCGTTCTTTACGAGCACAGAATTGTGCTGTTGGACATTATTTTGATTACAGTAAGCTGCTGAATTAATTTCTAACTTGATGCTATACATTATTCTGTTAGCACGGTTAAAAAAGTTCATTTGTAAAGGGTTCATAAAATACATTTGTGAATGTTGAGGTCATGACAGAACTTCAATACTGATCGACCAGCACAGCCATATGTCTGTAAATGTTGATCAAATGTATTAAAATAGAATATGTATAAACAATAATGTGGATCCTTTTGCAATTTGCAATTCTCATTTCTGAGAAGGGGCACAGCCATGAAAAGATGTTTGCAGTGTTTAATAATTCTGACTCATCAATTACACAAAGTTTTTATCTGTACCCTCCAGCTTTTTTCCTTTTCTTAGTATTAGTTATACAATTATATATTATTATCCCTTAGGAATTCTTCCTTACCAATGTTATGAGTGTGGTTCTTATTTTGTCACAAAATCTTTTTAGGGTAAAGTTAAAGTCAGACTTTCTTGCTGCATTAGTGAGTAACATAGCTGAAATAGTTGCATTTCATGGTAAAATGCTAGGTTAGGTTCCTTACAGTGCTCATCATGTGGCCCTACCCCAGAGATATTTGGTCAAATTAGCAGATTCTAACCATTACTTAAACAACTGGCCAGGCTTTTTGCCTTGTGGCAAATGCAGTTAGAGAGCCAGAAGGGTTTCAACGAGAGCAGGTAAGAATTGTGTTCTCTTGATTTCATCATCCCAACAAGATTTTTCATACAGTGCATGTTTGATTGCTAAAGTGACTTTTATCATTCAAACTTTATACAGTAAATGTGAATGGAACAACAGTAGAATGTGTGCATGAGACAAAATCAAATGTGTCAGACTGAAAATTTTTTCTTTCACACTTAAAGCTTTATTTGAAAAAGAAAAAGGTATAAATTGTTTACGTCTGTAGCACATATTAATATATATATAGATCATAACAATATCCGTACAAATGTTGTTTCACATAGCAGTTACAAAAAAAAATATTTTAACATGTAATTGTAGTGCTACAAATAAATAAAAAAAAAAGGTACAAAAAATAAACAATGCAATACAATTGTATTACAGTTATCGTAGAAACCATATATTTCTATATATTGTATGTTTAGTGTACAAAATGTTCTGTTAACTAATCCAAACCATTTATAAACACATAGAAAAAGTGGCGTATCACACATTGTAAATATTTTTATACTTTTTTATTTTTTATTTTTATATTCTAGCACACTGTTTGTTCCATCACAGCAGTATACAAATCTGAGTATTTAAACATAATCCAGGTATCCCAAGTTTCAGATGGTTCCCAAATGTGACAACTCACTTTAGGCCATGCGGTTTCTGTTTAGGATTTGCGCTGCGGTAGCTGTGTGCCCTGGAGCCGCCAGCCATGCGATTTCACACTGTTTTTCTTAAAAACACTTTTTTAGACTAAGGATTTACCTCCCCTAATTTTTTCCTATAGGAGGTAATTCTACAATTGACAAAGCTACCAAAGCGATTACTAATAATGAAATCGTGTCAATTTCCAAAAAAATCACAATGCTGGAAATGAAAGAGCTTAATGAAAGACAAAGAGCAGAGCATTCTCAAAAGATGTATGAGCACCTAAGGACTTCCTTGAAACAGGTGGAGGAACGTAACTTTGAACTAGAGTCCAAGTTTGCTGAGGTAAGAATTTTTCTGTCCATATTTCCTTTTCATTACACTATTATTATTGTCATTTAGAATGCAGAAACCACATATATTGTCTGGACCCCTTTTTAAAAATGATCTGATGTGCTTGATGGGCATGATGTCATGATGATATTCCAGTATGATTCCTGTGAAGTACACAGCTGACAAAGCCTGATGAGAAGACACCTTAGTATTTTGCAGGAGTATTTCCTAGCAAGATTTTGACTCCTCTGTATTTTCCAAACTCTAGGTGGAGTTTAGCAGTTGCTATTTATTTACCTATTTGTTAACATTTTCACAGATTACAAAAATCAATCTTGAGGCACAAAAGGTGGAGCAAGCATTGAGGGATGAACTTGCGAACAGTGTGAGTAAAGCTGTGTATGATGCAGATCGGAGGAGAATACTAGAGCTGGAGAAGAATGAAGCCGAACTGAAGGTGGAGGTCTCCAAGTAAGTTTGTGTCCATTTTCAATATTTGATAAAGAGACATCAAATAAACTTTAGTACTTTGCCGAGTATTTTTACTTTCACAAATCTATATTCCTGTCAAGTGGCATTAACCACATACTGTAACTATTATCTTCAGTAAAACATAATACTTTTGGTAAACCACAAACATGATTGTGTTCCCATAAGTCTGTTTTCTGCCATGAATTTGTGCAGATATTCAATGATACTTCTCATTTGTGTTTAATTATGTTTAGCATGTTATAATTTGGCAAAGCAATCGAGGTTTAAATATATACAGTGTTCTCCCCAGAAATTTTTTTCAGCCGGGTGGTAGGAAGCTGTAGCCGGGTGGTAAAAAAGGGGGTGTGGCAAAACACGGCAAATTTAGTGCTTCCAGTTGTTTATGCCATGGGTAGAGGATGAGAGCTGCCGAGAGCTGGGCGGGGTATTCAAATCAGCCGGGCGGAGCAACCGGCTAAAAACCTCTGGGGAGAACTATGATATATATCTTGATATTCATGATTGAATATTGATAAGGGTAACTATAGGGTATTTGAATTACTTAAAATGTATTATAAGCATTGTACTGCATTGGTCATTAGGCCGCATACACACGTGCAATATTAGTTGTTGGAAAGGATCTTTCACCATCCTTTCCAACAACTATTATTGCACAATGCATGAACAAGTGCTTTACATACAGCACTGTTCTGCTCTATGCAGAGGGGAGGAGGGAGCAACGGAGCGGCCCTTGCATTACGATCGTTAGTTCTCCATAGTCCGTGGATCCGCCAGGACAGTCGTTCAGACGATGGACCACTGGCGCTGTACACACGCCAGATTTTCGGCCCTGAGCTGATTATTGGGCGAGAACTGTTGGACATGTGCACATAGCTTTACTGTTTGCTAATTAAACTTTCCCACGTTGTTTACATTTTAAGAGGATTTCTCTGCTAATGCAATATATAAATCACTGATCTTTTAATACCAATACTCTAAATCTAAAAATCTTAGAAACTAGAGTTACCCTCATATATTGCATTCAATCCTTGTTAGACACTCAGGAGCTCCTGAGCACTGGGTTCCTTTCAATATAGCATATCCAGTTGGTAAGTCCATGCCCTACCACACATCCATGCCCCTTAGACAAATAAAAGTACAACCTAGGCAGCTTTATCTTTCAAGCTGAAAAGTCAACATTTACCCTGAGTTTTGAAACTCTAAGTTGCTTTGCTGAATAAAAACAGATATGCTATTTATGTATAAAACTTTAAATATACTTTGTTCAAGTTCTTGGACAGCAAATCACTGTTTGGGAACAATGAAAATACAAATTTAACAAAATTTACAAATGTAGAATTTAGGTCATTTCTTTTTTTCCCACCACCTGTGTGTGTGCTTCTTTTATTAGGTTACGCAGCCTTACTGATATTGCCAAAGCACAAGTTTCCACGCTGGTTAACCGCCAGCAGTCAAGAGAAAAGGAAGTGGAATCTCTTCGGAAACAAGTCCTGGATTTTCAGGTTAGTACTTCTGCCTGGACAAGACTGTGCTGATAAATGTGCTAAGTGACTGAAGTTTTTGTTGTGTTTGCTGCAACAGCTGTCTTAAATTAACACATGCCAAACATTGTTCATGGTCGGTAAATTCTTTAAATTATATTTTCTATGGAAGTGATAAATACCTGACTCGGTTCCAATTTTTCTGCTTTTAGATTTTGGATTCAGCTTCATAAAATACTGTACAGATGTTACCTTCATAGCAAAAAAATTAGCAAAAAATTGTTCTTTTTTTTTACAGTAAAATGTGAGATTGGCTCAGACTGCTTGCTGGTAATGCATTTTATTTAGCTGATACAAACTGTAATCTGTTTATAATGTATGTGCTTTGAATTAAGTGGCACTTGGAGTGACTTTCTATAATGACATACATTTTTTAAATCTTCCTGTCTTCAGTACATAAAACTGAACTCTATGTTTACTGTTAACCTACATGTGCTTTTGTGTATTTATCTTAGCTTCTAAAGGATTTGTAATTCTGCTGATCTACTTTCATGATCTGGTTACGAAAGTCATCTTTGGCCTAACATTTTACTGCTGAATTAAAGCGGGACTATAGTCAAACTTTCCCTTATGTTCATATAGATTTGCCACATTATTTTTCTTGGAACCGAATCTTTTTTTAAAAAATAGGCAAACAAACCAGCCTCTCTGAAGATAATACAATCCCACCATGCATTGTAGTTGCTTTGTACACGATTGTACTGTATAATAGGGGGAAATGTGTTTTTTACACAGATGACATTACATGGGACAAAATAATGTAAGATCACAATATGGGCAATAGGGAGTTATGAGACAAAAGTTTTCTGTGATGTTGTAATAAATGTATTTTGAATGATCAGTGTTATGGTAGTACTCTCTTGAAATATAAAATAATGTGGAAATATAAGGTCTTTTCGGACAATTTTATTGACAAATAAACAGATGCTTTTAGGAAATTATTATTATTATTATTAATATTATTACAGGTTTGGGAACTGAATTAGCATACATATGAGCATATCATCCGTATCAAATATTTTCCAGCATGCAAGAAAAATTAGTTTTACAGTACTGCCCTTCTCCCTGAGTACTTAAAAAGAAATAACCAAGGTTATCTTTTCCTAAAAGGCTAAAATTGTAAGCAGTTATGTGTGTTGTTTTCAACATCAAATTGGGAAACGTTGGACTGGCTTTATACTAGTACCAGGTATTGGGTTCTTACTGGTCCACCAAGAGTCCCACATAGCTGATAATTATTATCTGTTAATCTATAAAGTCATATTTACTTTTTGTGCTATAATCTCTACAATTTTCGTAGGATCAGAGTGATGAGAAAGCATTGATTGCAAAATTACACCAACAAATTGTAGCTCTTCAAGTCAGCGAAGCAACCGCTGTAGCCAAATTGGAAGCAACAACTACCAAAGTACGTAAACTAGAAGCCTACAGTTTACGTTTAGAGCAGAAGATTGATGATAAAGAGCAGGCATTGTATTATGCCCGTCTAGAAGGCAGGAACCGGGCCAAGCACCTTCGCCACACCATTCAGACATTGAGGAGGCAGTTCAGTGGGGCACTTCCATTAGCGCAACAAGAGAAATTTTCCAAAACCATGATGGAGCTTCAAAATGACAAGATGAAGATTGTTAATGAAATGCAGCTTGTGCAGCAAGAACGAAGGGATACAGAGACCCGTGCCTTGGAGCTAGAACTAAAGTTGAAGAGCTTAGAAGAACTTATTGCCACCCTTAAAGATGCAAGAGGAGCTCAGAAGGTGAGTTATTTTGATGCTAATCAGCGCATTTATGATTTTCAGAAATATAAGTGATGTCAGTGATTCTTGCTTTAGATTTGTTAGTAATGACGACATAGAACATCACACATGCTTGGATATGTGATGTTAATTTAGCATCGGGTATCTGATTTACATTTATATATTCTTTCACAAGGTAGGGACTTCATTTGTGAACTGGGAAAACCACATAAGACTTAGTAAAAATCTAACCCAACTTAAAAAAAGTAGTTATTAAGTCCCCAGGCATTACTTTGTTCCTGAAAGAAAAAGGTGCCTACATTCCTATTCTGCAGTAACCTGTTTAAAATATATTCTGTTACTTTTCTAGAGCAGAGTACATCACAGTAAATGTGTTTTTGGTTAATGTTCTGCAGTTTTTATATGTTCCAGAAGCATTTTTTTATTCTCCACAGTTTGGACTCTAGATTGGCACCAGATGTGTTTCCTGCAATGTCAGTTTAATGCTGTGTATAATATGTACTCCTAAGATCCTTCATGATAAAATCTTGATGTAAACCAGGTGTGGTGTAAAGAAATGTGCATGATAAAAACATTCTTGTTTAAAGTAAACACTATTTGAAAGCAGTATAGATATATATAATACATTAACACTATGTTACACATCAATGAACAGATGGGTGTGTGATTTTGTCCACATCTGCTACACAAACCCCCCTATCAGGTAATAGGCCTGATAGTTCAGATTTTATTACATATACAGACCAGAGCAATACAGACTTGGCATACCAATTTCATTAGATTACTAATTAATGGTTATTAAGGAGCATACCATGGCAACTGATAGCAACCACTGATATTTCCGCTAAGCCATAACCGTACGGGGTAAATTGGTGGCAATGAGAGTTCAGTTAGCAAAGAGGTAAAAAATAATTATACCAAGACTCTTAAGGTTTTATTTTGTGTTAGAAATATTATCTTAATATTTTACATTTATCTAAATCTCAGCTATTCCTGTAAAAGCTTAGTTCTACCCCACCACACCCATCATCTATATATACATATATATATATATATATATATATATATATATATATATATATATAATGTGTTAGGTTGGTCACCCTAAACATTGAGAGTCTTGGAAAACAGTCATGTGGTGAAAAAAAATATATTTGTATGACACGTTGATTTTATATTTGGTTTCTTGNTGATCTTGTTATCTTCTCCTGTGGCTTAGGTGCTGCTTTCCGTGTCTTCCTGTGGCTGGAGGTTGAAGAATGCTGTCAATAATCACAGCAAGCTTGACTATAATGCAATGCAAGCAAAGTTATTCCAGTCACAGCTCCCTTCTCCATTTGTTTACACTTAGAAAAAAATGTGAATAATCGATAGTATACTTAAATATAAACTGGGACAGAAACGACTATCAGGAAGTGGGAATATCTACTAAATAGGACTACCAGTTAAAGATTTGCATGTAATGTTTTTTTGAAAGAGATGATGCACATACCTTTTAGATAAACACATCCTGAGTTCAAGTACACTCAAAGATTACATCAGTGCACGTTCAACAACACAGTTGGGTACTGCCTATGATGTTTTTTGCAGGGTCTACCACCTTATTTTCTGTCCAATCAGCATTGAGTAGGAGGAGGTATTAGACCCATAAAAGCTTGTGCTGAAAAATTAGCTGTTAAACTAAAAACAAAAAGACCACAATGTGGTGCTTGTCAGTAAAGGAACAGAATTTGTCAAGTGATATACTAAATATTTTACTCTACTTTAGTAAAACCACACAAATGTATATCTACAGGTTATAGAATGGCACAATAAAATCGAAGAAGTACGACTTCAGGACCTGAAACTAACTCGTGAGTTAAATCAGAAGAAAGAAGAACTGAAATATTTAAATAACGTAATCTCTGAACAGGAGCGGACAATTAGCAATCTGGAAAAAGAGCTGGTTCAGCAAGGCAAGGTAATGATAGGAATGGCTAGGAATCCATTCCAAATATATACAATAAAAGTTGCAACCAACATTTTTAGTTGAAGTTCTATTAAATTATCATTCTTTGAAGTATTCTATTAGATATATATATCTCATAAAATATATGCTATATGTAATAAAAGGTATTTTGTGAGATTGTGAGATGTTGCAAACAAAGCTCTTAGATTGTAAGCATTTCTGGGCAGGATTCTCTCCTCCTTCTGTGTCACTGTCTGTACCCGTGTGTCAACTCTATTTATTGTACAGCACTGTATAATATGTTGGCGCTATATAAATATTGATAAATAATAATAATACCAAGCCATATGCAAAATGATTTGAAATCATGAAAGTGCACAGCTTGGTTTCTTCTAGTTTATTAGTCCCATCATTTAATTAACAATACCAGCAATATGTGCTTGTTCCAGAACAGATATTGGGCATATTCTAAACAAAAATAATGAAGTGTTTACAAAGTGTGTCAATAAAATATATTGTGTCAATTAAGAGACAACAGATGCAATTTTGTATGATGTATTTGTATTTATGTGGATTCAATATAGCTTCACCTACTTTTTTACATGACGTGTGTATATATATCTAACCAGTTTTTTTATTGTAATATTATTATTAAGTTTCATGAGGAACGTCAGATGGCCTGGGATCAAAGAGAGGTGGAACTCGAACGTCAATTGGATATGTATGAGCAACAACATCATGAAGTACTTAACACTGCTCGCAAGGTATGTTTTTTTGCTTGGTTCATTTATCAAGTTTATCCATACTTAATAGTCTGTTAATGCTTATTTCTTTTTTTTTTTTGTGTTCTAGTTTGAGGAAGCTACAGGAGATTTACCAGATTCCAGTCTACCTCTACCTCAGCAGCTTGACATGGCTCTGCGTAAAATAAAAGAGCATGTGTGTACCATCCTGGAAACTAAAACAGTATGTCAGACATTACAAGAGGTAGGTGTTTGATTCAATGCAATAACAGAAAAGTCAAATATTTTAATATAAATGTTTTTCAACTTTTATTCTAAAAAAAAATAAAATGCAAGAAGAGCTTGGATATAACCCAGCATAGTTCAGTATATAGGCCTCTTGCAGTACCTGCACAGCATGGCTGTAGAAAGAGGAACCAGCAGCACAAGGAGGGTATGGTTTATGTACTCATAAGAAATATGCTGATAGGAAGAGAAAGCAAAGTGACAGAGAAATGAGCACATCATTGTGCTGCAGTTTTCTTTCATTAGCACAGCCTAGACAATCTGAGCACAGAGGAAGTGGGTTGACTGACACTGTCATCATCAAGCTGAGGACACTTAGCAGTAGTAATCTGGAAAACCAAAAGATTTTTTTTTTTTTGGGGGGGGTGGCAACATTTTTTTGGAACGTGTGTATATTTTGGTTCTACGTTTCATGGTCCTGTGCATTTCATGTGGAAAGTACTTTAAATGTACAGGATCATTAGGTGGAGCAAACTGCTACATGCACAGTAAAAATACTTATGTTTCCTATAGCCTTGCTACTTCCTTGGTATGCTCCCTGTGTTTTGGACAGGGGGGAGTGATGTCAATTCACTGTCTGGTAAGCCAGTTATGAGTTATGCTAAGCTGTAGAAGGATGAATTGCTTAATTGTCACCATTTTGGCTGTGCCTTTTGGAAAATGCTTGTAAATCACAGGATTAGCTGTACAACATTACATTTGTTTGAAGTTCTGCTTTCAGGTAAACCAACATAAATACTTTGGTGTATTTCAATCTAACTCTGAATAATACAATTTTTACATCAATTTTATATAAAGTGTAACTAAACCTGCTATACTCACCTGTTTCCGTTCCATCACTGTTTCCTGCAATCTTCTCCCTTCTATATTTTTCCATCCCTGTCTTCGGCCATCCTAATTGACCACACTTGGATGATTTGCTTTTCTGCAGGAGTTCATTCAGTCCCAACACATGCAGGGGAAGCCAGGATTACTTGGTATCCTGGAAACTAAAACTGACACCTTTTGTGACAGTTCCCTGGCATGATACAGCAGGTTAAATGGAATATTACAGCACGGACCTGACCCTTTCTGTGATAATGAGATGTCTGAACAAAATTTTCTAAAAGTGGAACTGCTTCTTACATTGCTGGGAAGATTGTCATCCTTACAGATAGTCAGAAAGATTATTGGTGAAACTTGAGAGGCACAAATTGCTCAAGGAACCCCTAGCAACCTCTGTAGAAGCCCTGGTTGAGAACACTGTATAACTATATAATAGTTTTGCATAAAGGTTTACTTATTTGTCATACTGCTATAAATCAGGTACAGAATTCGTCATGCTAGACTGACAAATTTTTTATTCTAAATTATTCATTTTGGACGAATGTACTTGTTAAACGAGCCATGTTACTTACAAAACTGCATGGACCTCTTAAATCTTCATCCTTTATATTTTTACTGTCATCTTTTTCTTTATTACATCCTTCTGTTTATTACCTCTGTGGAGTATTTTAGAGTTTCAATTTTTGCCTTGAGTTAAACAGAAAATGTCAGTTGGGTATAGCAGAGACAGGTATTGGAGCAACATTTTGACTAAATTCTCCAACTGTTTCACTCTTTGCAGACATCCTTGCTGTTGATCTTTGAATTGGGGTCAAATTCAAAGATCTGCATTATTGCTTGGCAACATTTTTAGGGTGCTCATGAACATCTGAATATAACAAGTGATGCTCCTACTTTTGCTAAATGCTGCAAATCTGATCATTTCTGCATAGAAGGCTATATTTTACATAGACCTTCAAATAGGAATCATGCTGGGTCCTAGAGCAGGGGTTTCTTGTTTTAGGATGTACAGATATCTGAGGTGCCAACCAATTTTAGAGTAAAAAATCTGAAACCAGACCATTCACCTCATTGACTAGGTTCACTTAAGGGTGCTCCTCCAAACCCTTTTTAAAATGCTCGGCCTGGTTTAATAAAGCTCTCCAAGACTGGGGAGGATACACTTTCATCAGTGAAGCTGGCTGATACAACAAATCTCACCATCATGGTAAGAAAATCTGCACATTTGCAGTTTTTAAGTTTCCTCAAAGGGAACCCTTATGCAGAAGACCAACTTTAGTCATCAGAAAGATCTTCCAAGCAAAGCTTTTGTCACCAGGCTACTCTAACTCATCCGCTTATGTTGTATGCCAGTTAGCCTAACCCTATTGTCTGCTTAGGAAAACAAACATTATTGGCAATTCACATTCTGTCCAGTTGATGTCACAGCCACTATGTCAACAAAATGAACCTGATGTTTTAGGCTGTGAGAGTTACAGGGAATTACTAAGCACAGATACAGCATTCAAAGAACAGTATGTTTAAAAGAATAACCTTATCCTTTAGGGAGGGGAAGGTTACCTGTGAATAGGCAGCAGATCTGTTTAGAGGGTTCCCTATAAGTTTATTCTGTAGGCTTTTGTCTTTTTCACAAGTCAAGTACATGATTTCTTTATACTGTCTATTGGTTGGTTTAAGTGATGACCGGACTCAAGGCATTTTATGGTTCTTGCCGGTTCCTGATTGGTACTAATAATTTTTTCATATGTGTGAATAAAGCTATTTGCTTTTGTTATGTGCCTGTTTATTTACCCTAAAAACACCAGAAATAATCTACTTAGGATAAAATAGGGTCACCAATATAGGTGGTAGCGGACCTTAAAGAGATACAAAAACCTCAGAGCATTTAACTTTTAGCTAATGTAGTCAAAATACTTTGCTTCTGTTTCTGTCAGCCATCACTTCCTATTCCTCTGACTCATGAGAAAGTCTTTACCACATTATCCAACACTATAAAAATATGTTTTGACTGTAGATGAGCTTTAATTTAGATTGGCTACAGTAGGTCACAGCTAATCTTTTTTTATTAAGCCTGTAGTTGTATTTTAAAATCTGAATGAAAAATGTACATCCTTTTTGAAAAATTCCTTAACAAATCTGTTTTTAAACGTGTGCAGTGCCTCTTCTGTCCACTGGAGGGAGACATTTTATTGCACAATTTGCAGGCTAATATAACAAAATCTCAAATTAGTTTGCAGGCTTTTACAGAAGTTTTTTGCATTTGCTTTTTGTTAATGTTAGTCAAACTGTCTTGTGTTATGTGTAATGTGTGTTATGTGTCCTTTGTAATGGATAAAGTGGCTTTTACTACTAAATGCCTAAAAGTTTATAGGATGCTGCTAACAAGTTGTTTTTCATTTTGAATATTTGTTGCTCAATTGTGCAACCTGTATATATTTCTGCTATAAGAGAATATATCTTTGAATTGCTACTGACTATTAAACGTCTGTATTTTTCAGAAACTAAAAGAAAAAGAATCTCTCCTCTGGACAGCTGAACAAAATGTTTTAAGTCGAGACAAAGTTATAAATGAACTTAGACTACGTTTACCTGCAGTTCTAGACAGAGAAAAACTGATATCTGAGTTTAACCAAAAAGAAGAAGATTCAGAGATGCGTCAGGCTTTAAAAGTTGCTCATCAAACAATTGAGAATATGCAAGCTCGACTTAATCAAAAGGAGGAAGTAGTTAAAAAATATCAACATCTCCTTGCAAAAGCACGAGAGGTATGTAAACCTGAAAAAGGGCAAAAGTTTTCAGCTCAAAACAGCAGTGATCACTTAGTCTTGCCACTTATACCGGTATGTCTGACACTAATGTTTATACCATATTTATTACAAAACTTTAACCTGTAGCTGTAGTCCAACATTAAAACTTAACTTGCCCTAGAACCCAACCACTATATGCTGAAATACATACCTTGCAGTGCCTTCAGGTACCTTATGTTTTTTATTCTGTTCCTTTGTAGCCCATTGTATCCTAATCCAAAGCTTTACAGGGGTCCTTGACTTTCTATGTGTGTGAGCAATCACAATTATTATTTTTCTTGTATGGGTACTTTATGCTGTAAGATGAATATTTAGCAGTATTCCTGTTGCCCTCTCCTTAATGCGTGCTTACAGTGTAAGAAAACATGATGTTCTGTTTCTTATTGTGAGCTGCAGTCTTTACTCTGGTCTCTGTCTGCCACCTACAAATGTCAGCATTTGTTTTGATTTTCATGATGTAGCAGTATAGGTTAGCTTACAGGTACCTCTAGTTTTTAGAACCTGATTTAATAGGGTTTTGTGAGTATTGGCTCAGATCACACATTCATTAAAGGTACCAGGTTATTGCTTATTTTGTGGTGCTTGAGTAAACCTGGGATTTAATTGCCATTGAATGGTTCTGTCTCCAGAGCATTGTTTTTGAAACTCATATATAATAAAATAAAGCAGAGTGCCAAACAACTTTGGAAGACATCCAGGAAGTGAAGGATACCAAATTGGCTCACTATACTGTGAAAATCGCAGCCAATATAATTTTGATTTTCTTACATCCGTTTACTTGAACATTAAACAACAATAAATGTATTTATACGCTTGTTGTAAAAAGCATAATATGTCTGTATTACAGCACTATAATAGTGTAGTGGAAATGGAAGGAAGTCTTATTAGTATCGAACACTTCTTGTCTTCGCCATAGGATTGTAAACCTCTTTTGAGCAATACTCCCAGAAGGCATATTACTGAGGGTGGTGGAGTGCAACCAAAGGACGATAGAGTTCCATAGACTTTGGGGATACTTGGTTAAGGCTGACTAAATGAATATAGATGGAGCTTTGCTGCCCATCTTGCAATTTGTTATAGTGTACTGTGTCTGTGTGCTTTTCTGCCTGGATAGTCTAATGTTTTACACCACTGTATTTATAAGTGCCTTTTACAGGCAACAATGAGATAAACTCTACAGCTGTTCATGACTGGAACTAAACTGTAAAATTACAAACGCTAACCAATTATTTAGACCTCCGTAGGAGCATTTTTATCTCAGCTGTTTCTATACAGTGAAAAAAGTCTGAAGTGCTAATTTGATGCTCGTCTGACGTGCTTACAACTACCCGTTGTCTTATAAGAAGTCGATGTGTCGAGATTAGTGTAAAGACCAAAAATCTTTGTTAATTATGAGTAACCATGGAGACTGAGCATGTAAACAACTTCAGCATAATTTTTTTCCCCTGCATTCCCTTAAATCAATAATCACTGATGATCACTTGCTTTTGGCATTAATCCATATGTAGATAAGATTCTGTGCCCAGAGACGTAACCTCTCTCTCTTTTTTTTTTTTTTTTGGGTTTTAAATTTAATTGTAAATATAATTGTAATGTTTTTTAGGTGGGGGGGGGTCACATAAAATAAACAACAAAAGGTAAGGGTAGTAAACAAATACACAATTATAAGATCGGGCGAGGGAGAAAAGGAACATTTTGCCAGTTAACAATTGTGCAAAAATACAGCATGGAGGGGTATTAATACAGACATAAGTATAACATCAAAGTCCTTGTGTCTCACACAGTTCAATAGTAGTAAGTGTCCTTCACATAAAGGAGAAGGGAGGCAACCCATATAAATGCAACATAAGAAACATGGCATATAAACCGGCAAACATTTGTCAGGCAAGGCATCACTACCAGGGGACAGCCCATGTATATTACCATTATATTAAGGTGGAAGATAGGGTCAAGGGGAAAAAGGAACAAGGTGGTAGAGGGGAGGGCAACTCTCAAGACCAGTTAAAATGATATAGTCCCATAGTATTGCATCCCAATCATCCCAAACTTTCTGAAATTTGGTCAGTCGATCTCGTAACATGGCAGTAAGGTATTCCATTAAACAGATTCCTGAGACATAATCTTTTTCACACATAATGGTTTGCTGCTTATGGAGGCTTTTTCATTGTTGACAGAGTGTTCAGTAATTTTGTTTAACTCAATTCAAGTTATAATGATGATAATATTTCTTTATTGTTTATTTAGTGATCACTGAATCTAATATATTTAGGGTATATTGTCCTCAGAAGTATTGGACACTGTCAGCCCGAAAAAGCTGTAGGCAAGCTCGGGATAACTTCTCCTTCAACAAGCATGTCTCTGCTTTGTGTCCAATGTGACTGCAATTGCCCTTTCTCTAAGAATTTGAAAGTGCGTAGCCCAGTCAGGTGATAACCTGGAAGCTACTAATTGGTTTTGATGAGTGTTGACATCATTCCAGGTCAGGGGGTCATACACTCTGCACTCTTAGACACGCTTTTCAGTTTAGAGGAAGCACTTTACGGTGCTTTCCCTGCTCTGCAGAGCCACATGAAAGTCCATTCTGCAGTCTGTTTTTACTGCCTATTTACAATGACCTGCTCCCCCCCAGCTGCCAGACCCTCTTCTGCTACCAGATGTTTGGATTAGGTGAATACGTGAAGCCTAGCATTGTACCCTGAGCCTAGCTTCTTGTCTACCACACGGCTGCAATATATCTGGCCTCGGACATCAGGAATTTTGTAGTTTATATTCTCCAGAAGCAGGGTGCTGTCTGATGGTGCAGAGGTCTGGTTGGAGTTCTTTCTTCTGCTATTTGAGTTCAGACTGTCCTTGGAAGCCTTACAGGACACAAGTGTGCTTTGACACCATTCCCTTCAAAAATGATAAATAATCTGACCACAGCTTAAGCTGCTTCTGAGCCGGCTGCTAAGACTGACCTATACCTATAGTTTCAAGGGGAAAGATTTTTTCTTTCCTGTTAAGATTTACTTCATTAGATCTGTTCATCAGATCCAACATTAAGCAGCTTTACTGGATTTGAAAGGCTGCCATCTTGTCTCCCATTTACACATTCTTCAAACCCTATTCGGTGGATGTTTAGTCCTCTGCAGGTGCCAACATTTTTGAGCTGCAAGTATTTCCTAGAATCCCATTGGGTGTGTTTTATTCCCTGTTGCTATCCCCTCAGGTAAACTAAATTTGGACATCCCAAAGGTATCAGTTTCAGGTGTCTCCTAATGAGAATTGAGAAAGAAAAGGATATTTTTTTACTTACCTAAATTCTTTTCTTGTAGACCACTAAAAGGCACTTAAGAACTTGTTCTTCATACTGCTTGTTAGGAAACTGAAGCATTCTGGTAGTAGAAAGGGTTATCCTGTGCAGTCCTCTTGAAGAGGTGGCAGTATAGCCAGGAGGTTTTAGATTCCTGTGTCACTCAATGGACTTCAAGAAAAGGATATTCTTCCTCTCCATCATTACAGGACCCAGATTTGGACAACATATGGAATAGCTAGCAGCAGAACTATTTCTCTTCACCTTTTTTGTCTACATTAGTGCATTTACACAAATTCCCCTCTGGGAGTTTATTTTCCTCTATCAGATATTATAGGCCTTTAGCCACCACATTCTAGTTTTCCTTTTTTGTTTTTGGGATACTTTGCTCGAATTTGTCATCTTGTGATTTTGTAGTATACATTTGTATGGATTTATACATTTGATGTTTACAACCCAGTCTTGATGGATGTTGTTTTTCTTTATGTTTTTGTGGTTTCTTCCTTCTTTATATTTATATTAGGAAGGAAAAAGATTTAAAGAGAAGTATCTTCAATAAGTTTAAAAAAAGATATTTTTTTTTTCAATAGGAACAGCAAGAGAATGCAAAAAAGCATGCAGAGGATCTTAAAGTTCTACATCAGAAGTTGGATATGCATTCAGATGCTTCACTTAGCAAATTTAAAGAAACTGCTTTGGTTTGTACTTTCAACTTTATTTATTTATTTTAATAAGCTTAAATAATGGTAAACATTTCCATCTATAGAACTAAATCCTTAGCGTCTCTTACCATTTATTTACCTGATACCACAGATCAGGTTGTAAAATTAGGTAGATAAAACCTCAGATGCAGAATTCCAGATGACATATAACACACCAATTACTATGGAATTAGGTGGGTAATCAAGTGCACTTCATTAATTGATAATCAGCAAGTGTGATCACCTCTTAAAAAAAAAAAAAAAAAAAAACAATATTTGGCAGTCTGTCCGTCTGGAGCATTCAAGTGTGTGTTCATACAATGCCAAGGAGGAAAGACATCAGCAATGATTCTATCAATCTTGAAAAGGGTTATAAAGTAATTTTCAAACAATCTGAAGTCCATCTGTAATGCGCCTGGGCACACAAACCACAACCAACTCCAGATATCCTTCTATCACGTTTTATTAATGTCATAAAACATGACAAGGGTTAAGTCCAAATAAGCAAAGTACAGGAGGGTAAGGCAAAGGCAGGTCAGGAACAATCCGAGGTCAGGGCAGGCAGCAGACAAGAATGGTCATCAACAATCTGAGGTCAGGGCAGGCAGAGTTCAGGCAAGGGTCAGGTTCAGACCAGGTCGCTATGGAAATGACAAATGGGACTAGCATAAACCAATACAAGGACAAACAATCTGAAGTCCATCTGTAATGCGCCTGGGCACACAAACCACAACCAACTCCAGATATCCTTCTATCACGTTTTATTAATGTCATAAAACATG
Source organism: Pyxicephalus adspersus (assembly GCF_032062135.1). Taxonomy (NCBI): domain Eukaryota; kingdom Metazoa; phylum Chordata; class Amphibia; order Anura; family Pyxicephalidae; genus Pyxicephalus; species Pyxicephalus adspersus. Next base: position 82,153,423 of record NC_092859.1, on the reverse strand, counting down.
ACAAGGGTTAAGTCCAAATAAGCAAAGTACAGGAGGGTAAGGCAAAGGCAGGTCAGGAACAATCCGAGGTCAGGGCAGGCAGCAGACAAGAATGGTCATCAACAATCTGAGGTCAGGGCAGGCAGAGTTCAGGCAAGGGTCAGGTTCAGACCAGGTCGCTATGGAAATGACAAATGGGACTAGCATAAACCAATACAAGGACGCACCCAAGCACACTGTGTTCACAGAGGCTTATAGCGGGCAATGGTATACAGGACAGGCTCTCCTTAAATGGCCAGAGTGACCAATGACCTTGCACCACCGATTGGCCACAGGGAATTCAGACTAACTATGTCCCGCCCCGTGGCGAGGCAGCCGAGTGCCACGCCCTCAGGGGGTACAAGAGGCATGCATGGTAGCGCGCGCACCTCTTCCCACAGCACCCCTAGGACGTGCACTACTTTGCACATCCAAAGGAGTGCTGAGAACAGGAGTTTCTGTAACCACGTCCATAGAGATGCAAGGGATGCCGCCTGGCCGAACAGTAGTTTGGCCAGGACGGATCCCTCCACCTGCAGAGAGAGACGCTGCAAGCAGAGCAGCAGCCTCGGCCATGCTGCCTGCTACAGCGGCATCTCCTTCTGCGGCTGGGATCCCCAGGGATGCCGCGGGCTCGCAGGACGGGTAAGTTCCTTACACCATCATTACAAAGTTAGAAAGATTATTCCCAAGATGAAATAATTCAGGTCGGTTTCCAGTCTTACCAGAAGTGCACATCCCAACAATTTCACCCCAAAGTCAGACTTTGCAATGCTCAGAAAGTTACATCTCAGACTCTACAGGCGTTAGATAGCATGTTTAATTGTAAAATTCATGACCGTACGTTTAGAAAAAGTAGTTTTCAAAGCACAGCTTGTTTGGAAGGGTTTTCAGGATGAAGCCTCTTCAAGAACATGTCAAAGCGACTTGAGTTTGTGAAGTTGCATTTGAACAAACTAGAAGACTTCTGGGGCAATGTCTTTTGGACAGACAGACCAAAGTTGGGATGTTTGGCCACAATGCACAGCACCAGGTATGGCAAAAACCAAATGCAGCACATCGGTACAAGGACCTCATACAAACTGTGAAATACGATGGTGAAGGGGTGATAATTTTGTCTTGTTTTGCGGCCACAAAACCTGTGCACCTTGTAATGAATGAGTTGACCATGAACTCCTCTGTACACCAATGTCAAATGTGAGGCCATCTGTGCAACAGCTAAAGCTTGACCAAAATTGGGTCATGCAGGAAGTCAGTAATCCCAAGAATGGCTATAAAAGAAAATTCTAAAGGCATTTCAATGGCCCAGTCAAAGTCCAGACCCAAACCCAATAGAGATTTTCATAAATGAATGTGCAAAAACCTCAAAGAACTGCAAAACTCAATGTTAAAAGGAGTGGGTCAAAACTTCTCCACAACAATGTGAGAAACTGACAAAGTTGTAAAGAAAGTGAATACTTCACGTTATTGCTGGTGTTAGGTTTAAATAATGATAAAACCTGCTAGGATTTTACATCTGTTTGTCATCCCTACTGTGTAAAAAGGCTAACCTTTTTTTTTTAACTTTAGCACAATTTTTTTTTGTTTTTAATTCTGCCAGAGCATCCACTTTAGGTGCAGGTATCTGGGTGGCCATCATCAATCTGCGCTAAGGGTGCTGCACCCAGACCTTCAGCTGGACAGGATTCTCCAGGCATAGTCTAAAATTTTCCTTCAGGCACTTCCTCAAGATTCACTCCATTAAAAGCCTGGTCAGGCAGAGCACCAGGATCTATGTTATTTGCATAGTTGTTATTTATTTGCAAGTGCCAGGAAAAAGGTTGCCTTCTCATTCCATTTTCCCGATGCTTTCCACGGCAAAAGGGGTTGGCACTGTGGGATTGAGCTCTTATGTGTTCTTTAGGAAGTACGGGGATACCTTCTAAAGAACTGCTGCTCCTCTGTGCAAAGAGCCACATGAACCTCCAACCTCCTTCAGTGAATGCCTGCATTACCTTGGTCAACTCTGGCCATCTGTCCCTTACCTGCTACCTGTTGTTTGGGGTTTGTGGGTACTTAGAGAGAACAGTCCTGCTCTACTGAGTGACCACTAGTTGTAATTTTCAGGGGCTACTTGCAGTGCAGTAACTGACAGTGCTGACACTTGCAGCCTCGATAATGCTGAGTCTATGCAGGCATAGAAGTCATCTGTGGCTTTGTCAGGTGTAGCCAAATTCTCTACATTGTATGCAATGGTCTTTTCCAGGCATAGGTGACTTCTTGAGCCAAATCAACCATTTATTTACCAACTTTGGCTAAAGTCCATGAGTTTAATCTGTTAAGAATGCAAACTGTCTTTATGTTACCCAATTATTTTCATTATGTTTATAGGAACTGATGAAAAGACCCACTCTGGAGGTCCCATCTAGCACACACTTACTGCGTTTAGCAGACATGGAACAAACAGTAGCTGAACAAGACAACTCATTGTCTGCTCTCTCCAGCAAACTGAAGAGTGTCACCTCTGATTTGGAGCACCAGAAACAGATCCATCTGGCCAAAATGAGTGAGATGGAAAATCATAAAGCCAGGTAACGTTAGTTATAAGATGATTCACACCATGGAACTATTTGTGAGAAGGTGGGGGTCACATAAAGAGTGATTGATAGCATGAAAAGCTGTGTATCATACATTTATTTATTACTAGCTGATTACCCGGCGTTGATCGGGTATTTATTTTTTTGCAATCTTATATTAACCATGAAAAGGAATCAAATAAAGCTAAAGTGTTAAATCAAGGAAAGTTTTTTCTACAGGTTTTAAAAGTGTAAGTACAGTATACAATTAAA
>NC_092859.1:82143104-82149258 GCF_032062135.1 Pyxicephalus adspersus | reverse complement strand
ATGCATTTCCTAGTGATCACCAAATATAGCTCTGACATAGCAGAGCATAGCGCAGCGCTGCACAAATTTTAGCGGTGCACTCACATGAGTCTGAGTCATATGTCTAGCAAGTTTGGTTGAAATGTGTTGATGCGTTTCTGAGTGATAGTGGAACATAGCAAGTTTGGTTGAAATGTCTCCATGCATTTCCTAATGATGGCATACATACCTGCATACATCCAAATATAGCCCTGACATATAGCAAAGCGCTGTACAAAGATGACTGGTGCCCTCTGGTACACGAGTCTCAGTCATATGTATGGCAAGTTTGGTTGAAATGTCTCCATGCATTTTCGAGTGATGGTGGAACATACACACACACACACATACATACGTACAATTTTTTATATATATATAAAAATATTTATATTAACCAAAGAAATTTAACAAGGTGTTTGTTTTAAACAGCTAGGATTCAAAGGAAGAGAGTTGAATGATCAAATTTTGATGCTAGCTGCCATTCATTCTCAAAGTAAACTAATACTTGATGTTACGGGAGAGTGTATAGAGGACAGTGGTGGGGAGAAGGTGGAAATTGCAGCAAAAGCAATTCCCTTTTTTAATACCTTCTAGGCAGTTTATTTTTTTTTACTGCAGTTGGCTTTTATTAAGGGCTTATAACTGCTTGAGGCAACACCTGAAGCGCTGTCCCTCAATAACAGTGATATTTTTTTCTGGGCCTATGTTAAAATAATTTCCCAGGGTCTATGTTAGCAGGATGAAACAAAACAAAAAATTAGGTATCTTGTCTTGTACTATTGATTCTTGGCTTGCTGCCCAATTTAAATAGGATTTTTAATGTTGTATGAAAGCCAGGGACAAAGATAGACATTAATGGGACATTTCATACTATTTACTTTCACAAGATTTCAAATAAAAGTTAACAAAACAAATTTTCTTTACACATACAGTATGTAAAGAAAATGTATGTGTTTTGGGTACTTTAAATTCAACTAAATATTGTGAATTGCGATTTTATTCTTCTTCATTGCACATGTTTGTTGCATTTATTGAGATACTATTAGTGTGCCTAATACAGGGATTCAGGCAGTAAAGTGTATTGTTATAAAGTAGCCATGAGTATTTCTGAAGGTGCACTTTCTTGATGGTGATATGTTCATTGAGCACTTTTATAGATCCCTGGGTATACTTGTAGCATTTGGTCTATTGCTTTCTGGGAGGTATAACATTCTGTAAAGCTTATTTCTGAGAAACCATTTTTTACATTGTCTAATTAAACTGCTAGACACTGCAGAATTGATCTTTTGAACAAGCCCAATGAGAATATATTTTTACAAAGCAGTGTATATTGGAAGAGCCCTTCCTTTTAAGAACCCTGGCCACTTGTTTTCATGATGAGATTTCAGGATGAGGAAAAATATAGTGTTTGGAAATTTTACACAGGAGACAAAAGGCTATTTCATATATTTATGCCATACGAACATTTTTTGTAAAACTAAAAAAAAAAATCTAAAAACCATTTAATTCTATCAATGGGCATACATCAAATTTTTTTTTTAAGCAAAACTTGGTTTTCGTGGGTAAATAAAAAATTAGTTTGGTCCTCAGGACTTTTTTGAAGCACATAAGACTTTATTGTAAATGGGTGTTCCATCTTAACTAAAAAGCACTCTCTTCTTCAGACTGCGTGTATTGTGTTAAGAACTGTCCAGTATCTAGTTAAGAACTCTGAAAACACTTGTGTTTTGTGGAGCATTGCATTAGCAACAGGCAGTAAAGCATCTTAAAGCATGAACATTTGGATCTGTTTTAAATGCATACCACCTTAACACCTAAACAGAGGTACAGTGCATTAACAATCATTGCAAGTGGTGTGTGTCGGTATAAATGAAGCCTCAATCACAAATGTCACCTGCCTACTCAGTGCTGAATGACTATGCCTCCTAATAGCTTGCCCTGCAGGAAGATTTATGTTAATTCACTACCTCCCCAGCAAGGAGTCTAATCTGAGCAAGTTCTGGTGTCTAAGCTTACTTTAGTTGACAATGTCACATTCCCATCCATTCACAAAAGTATTTTTACTTGATATTTGACCTTTCAGGAGGCACTATTATTTTGCCCTTAATAGGGTGGTGGGATGCATTCAGAAGCAATGTCACTAACTAAAATGGAATGCCCATTTGTGAATGTGATACAAATGCAAAGCACACAAATACAGATCAGCTTTTGTTGTTTCAGCCATGTTAGCTCGCATAGGTGTGCTACTTCCTGATTTTATTCTGTCCTTTCAAACTAGACTTGAGGAGAATTATATTTTGGAGATTAAAAAACATAAGAGCGAAGCTGAGGCACTAAGAGCACGGATGTCTGAGATGGAAAAGGAAATTAATTACCTGAATACTGAACTTGAAGCCCAAAAAGAAGCAAACACTAGAGCTCCAACTGCAACAATGAAAAATCTTGTGGAACGTCTGAAGAGCCAAGTAGCCCACAAGGAAAAACAGCAGAAGGTATTTTCTCTTGTTCGGTTATAAATTGTCATTTCTGTAAAACAACGTTTTAATGCTGAAGAGTGAGGCTGCATTTGAAACAAAATAAAATACAGTCAGTATTTGACCTAGCACAGCATGCACCTTTTTTCAGTTTTTATTCCTGGTTTGCTTTTACAGTTTTCTTGATGTCCCATAGCGACTGTTCCGGAGTAAAATGAAAGTTAATGCCAAAATGTTTTCCTCCATGTTCTGCAATTCTTACCCCTAATAAGCATTTATAACCTTTTACATAACTGTAGTAAGTTCTTTTGATATATTAGACCTTAAATATTGCAAAAAGAAAAAATGTCAACTTCTGCCTCACCAACAGTGTTCAGTGTAGGTGAAATCTTGTAACATTAGTGCCTTTACCTATTTCCCTCTGCACATTTGGTAAACAGACTGCTACTTTTACTCACTCCTTATTGGTTGAAAAAACATTCCTTTTTTTTCCCCCGCTCCACACACTGTCCCTGTAAGGTCTGGGACAAGCTCATTCTGTAGGGTTGCCTCTACTTTCTAGAGTGAGGGGACATTTGTTATCCTTTGCAGTCACCTAAACCTTTCTACAGGTGGTATCCACAAATACAAGCAGAAGTTTTCTCTATACCTTCTCCTTGTTTGCTAATAAATTAGGTAAAACAGGCAGGCTGGATGTGAGAAGTATCCACTGAACCCTCTTAGACCCTCTAGAAAAGTAATTTCCCCAGTTTCTACTGCAAAATGTCTTTGTTTCCAAATTAAAACAAAGTCAGCTACAATTTAAATCTCAAAGCTCCAAAACTTTTCATTTCAGCCAAAAAAACTCTTCATGGAATTCACCTGATCTGTTATCACATTTCTGATATCACATTCCTTTATCAGGGAAACACACTATCTTCTGTTGACATCAAAAATGCTCAACCATATGTCACCGCTTTCTACAGTTTGCACTGGGGCCCCTACACTACCAGTTTGTGTCCACTTTGCGTCATTCACCATGGTGCTGGCCCCTGTGTTAGCTCTGACTCCCTCTTGTGGAATCACAGGAAAAAAAATACAGTAACGCAGGCTTGCGCAAGGAAACGTGTGAAAGACATTAGCTGCCATGTAATGATTTTTGAAGTTTGGGATCTTATGTAGTACTTTGTTTTTCTTGCCCAATATTTAGCTGTATATTATAACATTTTACCATTTGGCTACCTTGCTTGTTAAAACATCTCCTTTTAAACTTCAGAATGTGTTTTATTATCTTTTTTTCCCAGGCTTTAAGTAAAGCTCTTCTGGCTCTTCGGGCAGAAATGACTGCTCATGCTGAACAGCAGATTATTTCTGCTGCAGCACAAAAGGAGGAAAATTTAAACATTCAGCAAATTGTTGACAGACAGACCAAAGATTTAAAGGTGAGAATGGTGACGTTTATTTCTACATATTTCCAGCTACATCATGCATGGATGGTCAGGCATATAGCCTAGTATGCTGCTTCTGAAATTATTGTGCAAGTGTGAGTTACATATTATTACAATGTTGTGCATGTTTTGAGGATCAACAACTCAACTAATATGGCCTTAGTCTCTTGATTACCTAGACATGCAAAGTGTGCACTTTTCAGTTTAGCCAATTTAGATTTGTAAAGCTGATTTAAAGTATATGTTTAGCCAAAAGTTAAACAGTTAAAACTGCAGGAGAAGACCAGTGTAATGTACAGCACAGCGTACATTTTGCAGCATGAAGGTTTAGGCAATGTATTGCACCTTTAACTTCTGCTTAGCAGGTACAGAATTAAGAACTATCATCTGTACATGTGATAGAAAGTAAGCTGCATTACTTGTGTTTACTTTAGCAAAAATATGTCATTTTGGTGTTTGTAAATGTTTATTTAAACCCAACTTTGGTGTCAGCAAAGGTCCACATAAACTTCATTGTTTGTATTAGGGAAGAGATCCACTGTTTTAATATTTGCTTGTTGAGACCTATTCATTTAGATACAGTAGAACCACTAGAGCACCACTTTCATTCAGAATACATTTGGCTGGTTGCATGCCAGCACTAGAAATAACTATTAGGCATCACTACAGGTGAAATTGTTAGATGTACCACTGGAGCTGTCACTGTGAGCTTCCAAGCAAAGGGCCTATCTACATACTGATAGTTGAAGACACATGGACATCTGCCATTGATATCTCTGCAGACAAGTTATTTGTTCTGTCCATGATTACCAAGTGATCTCACTCTGAGAGTTGCATTTAATTTACACTACAGAGAATGTAATGGATGATATTTACAGTTTAATAGCCAGTTTTTAATATCCTTTTAACTTTTTGTGCATTCATGAGGCACATTTTCCTGCTGGCATTTTTGAAAATTATTCAATGATCCCACTTGGTATTTATATAATATTTTGCCACTTGACATGGTATTGATCTTTAAATCAATAAGGTAGTGTAAGGTAGCAAACATGGAAAGCATTTCAGTAACCTATGTAGTCTGGCTTGTTTTATTGATATTCCTTTTGTGGATACAAGAGTTAAATAATTCATTTGAAGCAAATTCTCTCATTAAGCATCTCCTTGCAAATGATGTCCCCTGGTGCTTGGGTTGGTTGCAAATGAAAATTGTTACATTATCCTTTCTTAACTTAAAAGCTGATTACAGAGTTTTAATCCGAAACCTAATTCCTTTGTGGTATTTTAAGTAGGCAAATTTAATTGTGAAGAGACATGATATTATCGTTACAGGCACGGATTGAAGATTCAAATGAGCAACAACTAAAGCTTAAAGAGGCCCTGAAAACTAGCAAGGCTAGAGAGAATAACCTCACTGAAGACCTTGAAAACCTAAACCAGGAGTTGCGAGCAAAGCAGAAAACACTTAATAGGCTGCAGAAGGAAAAAGATGACATAGAAAAGGAGAATGAGGAACTGAAAAAAAGGGCGAAGCGTTTAATGGGTAGCGTACAGGTAAATGTCACTGTTCTTGTGTATTACCTTCAGAGCAGGCAACAATAATGGGTGACCGTAAAAAAAAATAAAAAAATAAAAAAAAAGATCTGTATTAATAAAGAAAATTGGGCAATGTTTGTAGCAGTGGAAAGCTTCCTTATAAAGCTAGGATGTTTTACTGGTTTCCTTCAGCATGTTGAAAAATATGATTGCGTATGAAGAATCATTGTTTTTTCAAGAGATAACAAGACTATTTTTTACCAAAAAAAGAATATTTGCCTAAATCTGGGCTGAAGTGTGAGAAATTGTGGCAGGTGAGTGGTAGTTTAGACAACAATTGGAATTATTGTGACTAAAATTATCAGAAGATCCATAACAGATCTTTCAATGTCCTCTTGGTGTCATCAGTTAATGTCCTCTTGTGTGTAACAAACTCTTCAGATTAACAATAAATGACATGTTCATTGAACATGTTACATCACAGCGCCATCTAGTGGTAGTTATTAACTATGCTCAAAAGGTCATTTTAAATACAACTCAGAAAAGCTCAAGTTTTTGTTCTTGTATTAAAAACAGCTCACTATGGATAAATGCATTCTCTTTATTTTACTGGCATTTCTATTCATCAGTCATGTCCACATTTTGTGCCCTAGGTTTATATTTGAGTCAGATAAAAATACCTTGGTTTATATTTGAGTACAG
>NC_092859.1:82122281-82142466 GCF_032062135.1 Pyxicephalus adspersus | reverse complement strand
CTATGTGCTTTCCTAATTAACAACCGTTTAAACATTTAGCAATGGTCAGTCCTCGACTGTGCCCCATTTATTCCCTATAGGAGGCCAGAATGTTACATGTACATGTTGCTGAACACCATATGATAGTCTTTAATATTTGAAACAACTGTTTTACTGTTAAATATTATTTTCCTGAAAGATTCTATATAACTCTCCTCTTTGAACTGCTTTTCTACCCAGTTTACAAATCATATAATAGAACTCGTGTAGGCAAACCCTGTAAAAATTGATGCTCTTACAGCTCTTGGGTCTGATTGTAGGGATATACTATATCTGCTCAAAGTATGTAATGCATCCACAGAAAAATGGTAAGTTTAAAAGAATCTCAAAAATATCTCCAAATTTCTAAGTAACTATACATTTCTTGGTACTCTTTTGTGAATTGCTTTAATGAGTTCAGGTTAACAGAGCTGGTACAGCTTAAAGGATTGTTCACTGAAAATCTATTTCTAAAACAAACATAAAGGGGACACCTGTGTTAAAAGTTAATGAAAAGGTTATATATGTATACATACTAGCAATGTTTTTCTCTGTAGCTTACTTAGATGCCCTTCTTTATGGTCAGCCTTGCTGAAAGATGATGTAGCAGACCATAAAAAATATATATATTATTAAGACTATTCTCTTTAGCAGAGCAAAACACCTACAGTAATCCAAAGCCATCCAAGTTCACTATTCACTGTCATTGCTACAGCCAAATTATAATGGCCAAAATCTCTCTGGCGGTTTCCAGTAACAGTACATTACTGTCCTTATTATCAGGTTCTCTAAAAGGCAAAATGTTTACTGCAAAATTGGAATAGAATGAGCAGTAATTTAAAGGTTGTTTACATGTTATTCCACAGTTCTTACTGTTAATTATAAAATCCAGTATTAAATGTCCCTTGATTCTCACTACGTTTTATGTAAATCTTTTCACACAAATATAGCTAACATTTATAATCATTTATAATGTCCATATCTTTTCAGAGTAAGTCAGATCTGGACAGTAAACAGAGCATGATAGATGAGCTTCAGAGGAAAATTAAAAAGCTTGAACTGGAGTTGGAGAAGAAAAGTGAAGAAGCTGAAAGAAAAGCTGCACGAGAAGATAAGGTATGCTTCATTACTAGTGTATTCCTTCTTAATCTAATAATAAAACGCTGTAATACTTGTAATGGAATGTTGCTTATGTACTTTAAAGGGTAAGTGTAATGTTTCTATGAGTAGTGTTGTTGCCCATTACTAACAGCAGTAGTTGCCTTTTCTGTTTGTGTTCCTTAACCCCCCTAGCGGTATCCCCGAGTGCGTCTCGGGGTGGAAAATATTGCAAAAAGCGGTAACCCCAAGTCACACTCGGGGTACCTTTGAGGGTCCCTCTTACCTTATCCCCGCGCTCCAGCGGCGATCTCACGATCCCGCTGTGATGGCGGGGCGCTTCTCCATCGGGGGGAAAAAAAGGACCATCTGTTCTAATGGTGACTATGGACAAATGTCCAAACTGTCTTTTATGTTGAGGGATTTTCTTTTTAGAAGCAATTTTTTCTGTTCTATTCAATTTTTCTTTATTTTGTTTTAATGTGTAGACATGCTTTAACATTTTCTATACATTAAGTATTGTATTTTATTAAAACTTTTCAACACCTAATTGGATCTGTTTCTTTATTTGAGAAAAGACTAACTTAACTGTGGTCTCACTCTATTGCTTTTGGGACATGCTGGTAATACTGTTTGAAGGATCACATCTCTAAGGGGTTTAGAGTTTTAAACGCTGTCTGTTCCTAGGTTTTGTTCTCTTATCCGTGCCAATCTCTCTTCTTGAAAAGTTCTTCTCCTTGTCAGGCTTAGTGGTTTTAGATATCCCCCAGAATATTTTTAGTCTTAGACGTCCTGGATAGGCTATTATTTGGTTCTTCAGTCTTCTGGTAATTTTTGCCTCATTTGTCTTCAGTTTGAGTGGCTGATACCTTCTACCATGTATGGAACTTCCTGTGAAATAAAATAGGATTTTTCTGTTTATCGTGGTCACGTGTCCTGCACCTTTGTGTTTTTGATCATGTTTCTAGTTATGTTTGGCTGCAAACCAAAGTGCACTGGATGGAAGAAGGGTTATCTCCAATCCTCCTGTGGGTTGTAGTATAACCTGAAAGTATAGGACTTGCTGTGCTCCACGGAACATTCTTAAGAAAATAAATTTATGGTACATAACAACAGTCCTATTTTTGGTATTTTACACATTTTTGAAGTAAGTGGGGACATGACATTGTCCTTTGCAAATATAATTTTGTGCTAAAAGATGTCCCTCTTTCTAATCTCAGAAATGTAAGCATATTGTAGGAAGGTAGAATAAATCCATAAACTATGTAAAGATTATTGGATTTGTGCAAAATGCTCTAATCCATACCAACCAGGTAAATTCTTGTTTGTTGTAGATCACATAAGAGATTTTTGTTGCACTTTGCACACGATTGTTACCTTAGAACTGACATTTTCTATAGGGCTATAGATGCTGCATGCTTTAACTGACCACGTTCACTAGTGCAATGCCAACAGAACATTATAAAAAATTCTCTAACACTTTGCTCCAATACCAGTTCAAACATTTTGCTTGCGTTCCACTGTAATTTTACATACAATTGAAAAGTAACTATAGGTATCCTGTGCTGTAGTCTTCTGTATTTAAGATTGCCAGCTGTCACATCTACTCTATAGACCTTACTACCTTTTAGTTAGCACCCCCAATACCCACTTCTGGCAGCCTGAAAATTAAAGTGACTGTCATAATTACAACATTACACTATTCATTTAAATTTTATCACTAGGTGCACCCCAACAAGGCACTCATGGTTAGCAAATACCATCATTGGGTACTTCAATCATATTATTTAACAAAATTATTTTTAAAGCCTTAATAATACAATAGGAAGGCATAAAAAGAGGGTTGTAAACCTGTATTTAAATATAAAAATGTAACTTAATACTCTACAGTAGTGAAAAGAAGAACAAAAAATGGTATGAGATTTGATACAAGGGCAACTAAACTAAAACGTCTCTCAGAGTGGCTTCAAAAACTGATTCTGAACTTTGTAAGTGCACAGCAGCTCTGTCATCCTGTAGTTCCCTTTACGTTTAGACAAAGTAACAGCAGTCTGTTGGACATCTCAGACAAAGCCTCAGATACGAGTGGAGGCAAATGAAGGAGCCACTCTAAGGTACAATATGATCATAAAACAAAAACAGGGAACTGACATTTTTATATTTGTTTTTATCTTCTCTTTTCAGCAATTCTCAGCACTGTTAAAATAAGCGAGGCACCATGAAGTCTCTACCTCTACTCATTTTGATTTGTAGGTTTCAGCAATACTTTGCTGACTGCTGAGTTTGACAGGAAACATGGCTGATGCATCTTTTGTTTGCTGGTGTTCTGTACAATCTACAGATCATAAGAATATAACCAATATGTAAAGCATATAGAATTCTTAAGCAAATGTGATTATAATTACTTTTTCAATTTGCAGAGCCCTAAAGAAGATATAATTAGATGGGAAGAAGGCAAGAAGTGGCAAACTAAATTAGAATCAATTCGCAGCAAACTGCGCGATAAAGAAAAGGAAGTTGAGTCTCTGACAAAACAACTGACAACCCTTAAAGAGCTGTATTCCAAGTGAGTTTTCTAGACAAGACACAATGCCCATTTTGCTTTATGTACCATATCAATTGTGTTCACAGCGTGTCACTTTGAAGTGTTCTGTGTGACCTCGATGTATAGAAATAATTCTTACTAAGCTGTATATGCTCCAAAAAGAAAAAGAGAGAAAGAGAAGAGAAAGCAGCCTTGGACTATATCATATTCTATATATTTATTCTCAGTACCACTTAAATAGATAACAAGATATAATGTTGAATGCAAAATGTAGAATAAAAAAATATTGTGTATATTAGGTTTAAATGGAGCTTCAAGTTGAAACTAATTTGGCAATTCCCTTCTGTCTGCTCCTATTAAATCTTAGAATGCCTGGACTTGTCTTATTTTTCAGTGGAGGCTAGGAGAAGTGAGAAACCCTCTATGTTGCTTCAAGTAGGAATCTCAAGAAGTCATATTTCTATTAAAAACAAAAAAGGACATTTAACACATATATACAGGATTTACATTCTTAGATGTCTTTCTGATATTTCACTGTTGTTTGTAATTCAAATACAGAGTTTTGTTACAGGAAAAAATGTTAAATGGCAAAATAATAGCCTATTATTAGAAATATGTCTGAAGAATTATGAATTTAAAAACAAATAAACTACTTCCAGCTAACTTTAAACATAATGTATGGTTTTGTTCCCAGTTATGTGTTTGTAGCCTGCAGTCTAAATCTTATTGCGAATAATCACACATTCGCAGTGGCCAACTGTAAAGTTTTATGTGTCCATCTCTTGTTAGGATCTGTAGGGATCAACTTGCATAGAGAAACCTGGAGAGTTGCTTAGCTTATCCAGTCCTGAAAATGCCTGTTGGCTGGCTGTTCTGCAACCTTTCTGAATAGGTGTCCTGAAGCATGTATAAGCATAAGAAATTACAGTGAAGTTCAGTTATCCTTGGCTTCATTTTTGTTCAGGGGTTATGACAAAAGCATTAAAGTCTGAAAAGGCAGCATCTGTTTCTTTAATGAAAGTTTTTTTTTCTTCCTGCTGGTTTCTATGGACTAGTATGGAAATTTTCATGGATGTTAGGTGATCTCAGGACATATTTGTAAAAAGCTAGTGTTTACTGTTTTCATAGCTAATGTGTACATGCCATTGTGTGTGTGTGAACACTGTATTTTAGTGTGTTAATGTTCTCCTGTTTTGAAAAAAAGCCTATTTTATATTGCATATGTGTATTCATGGTTATATTTTCAAGTTGCTTTATATATCACTTGCCCCATGATAATATGCGTGATTTTAATTGTAGAGCTGATCAGGAGAAATTAATACTGCAAAAGAAATTGAAATCTCGTGGGGTTACTGTGGATCAAGTAGTTGCTACCCGAACAGTGGAATCAGAAAGAGAAATAGAAGAACTACGAAAAAAGAATAATGAGTTAGAAAATGAAATTGCTTATATGAAGTAAGTATTTAATATTATTACACCAGCCCAGTGAAGTGTTGTGCTAGTTAATATACTGCTTACTTTTTTTTACAAATAGATATTTAGTTTAAAAACACAAATATAAAAACTAGATCCAAAAAAAGCCACTCACCATCTTATATGTTTCCTAGAAGAATAAAAGTAAAAAAAAATGCCAACAACCTCCAAATGTGTGGGTATTAAAACAGATCATGTGCTTCATCCTTCATCCTGCTTAAAACAGGCATTAATCTGTGGGAAAATCATCCACTTCATATAAACGGATCATTGACCACAAGATGGTAAAACACAAACAGAAGTAACATAAATAGTAAAATATTGTTACAATTAATTTAAACGATAAAAGCAGTAAACCACCAACATAAAGCTAATGCTAAGTAGCACTATCAGTAACACTCAAAGCAATCCAGAAGAATGTTGTTTCTTTTAAAATTCCAATTTTAATTATATTATAGTTATATTGTATGTTGTTCATACAAAGGATGTCCTTTTCTGACCTTATGTTCCAGCATTATAATAGCAGCTACTATTTTTTGCACAATTATATTTTACTACATTGTAACAATTAAATTATGTAGAATACAATTATACCTTTTTAATGATTACAAGTGACCTGTTTAGCAAAATAATGTATACAAATATTCTGCCTGGTACCGATGATTGCTTTATACCTAGAATGTGGATTTCTTCAAGAGTTCATGTAAGCAGCCTATATCTTGTTTAATATGTTTTAATATATCCTTAAATTGAAACTAAACACAAACAGTGTAGATTTATATGTTTTTTTTCAAATATAAGCAGTATCCTGAAAAATATACCTTTTTATCCAGAATTCCTCCTGAAAAATAGTAGTACATTTCCTGGTATGTGAGTGTGCCTGGGCACTCTTGTGTCTACAGCCTTATTATTATTATTGGACAGGATTTTTATAGCGCCAACATATTACCCAGCACTGTATATAAATAGGGGTTGCAAATGACAGACAGATACAAACAGTGACACAGCAGTTAAGGATGACCCTGCCCCAGAGATTTTACAATCTAGGAGGAGGGAAGAGTATCACAAAATAGGAAGGGAGATGATAGTAGTGGCGGGAAGTAGTGACAGTTTTACAAGACAAGAAGATAGGTGGGCAAGTTTGAAAAAAATGGGTTTTGAGTTCTCTTTTGAATGAGCGTTTTTAAAGAAGTAGGAGCAAGCTTAATAGGATGAGGAAAACTCTTCCAGAGAGTCAGGGCGGCTGTAGAAAAGTCTTGGAGCTGTGTGTTTGACAAGGTTATGAGTGAAGAAGTCATTAATAGGTAATTGAAGGAGCAAAAAGAGCAGCTAGGGAGTATTTTTCTACCAGGTCAGAAAGGTAAGTGGGACAAAAACTGTGGAGGGATTTAAAGGCAAAGCACAGGAGTCTCAAGTGAAAGCCAAGGAAGAGAACTACAAAGAGAGGCAGAAGCTGAGCGGTGGGAAGGAAGGATGGATGAGTCTGGCTGCAGCCTCATAGCTTTATGCCTGCAGTGTGAGATCTAGGGCACTGTTGCCTCTTTACTGCTAGTGAAATTTTGTGATGATACCACTGTTATCTTTTCTGGAATCTCTAACGTAATAAAGCAAAAGCCCTGGCATTGCCACTTACATACAGACTTATGCATAATAAGACACGTGAAATTCGTAATGGGGGAGAGTAAAATTAGCTGCAGGGAGACCATAGGAATACTGGTGACTGGTCATTTGTCCTCTGCCTGCTTTGTTTTTGGCTCGGGCGTTCAGGCTGCTTTTAATCATTGCATGAAAAATTTCAAATTGTGGAAGGAGGCTGTAAAAGTCTCACAACTCAAAGTACTTTTGAGAATTGGTTTGAGAATTTCTGGGTTTTTTAAAGAAATATGATATCTCCATTTGTGGTGTTTTTGGAGCAGTTTCCCCTTTTGCAATACTTATAGATGGATTTAAATATATAGAATAATTTAATGAAATGTACTATGGCTAGCAGTATGTCACACAGTTCATTCTGATAATATATAACCCTCCTATCAATCTGTCCCATAAAGTCACTGCACACGTTAGACACATTGTGAAAAATCAACCTTTCTTGTTATAATGGGCCGAAGAATAACAGCTTTAATGCATCAGTGGAATTAATTTGCCAGGTTAATGTCTGAAGAATAGAGGGTACCAACAATTCTTGAACTAATTAGAGGCATTACACTTGGATGCACAATGTAATAATTTGGTTGGGAAGTTCTAACCTTTGCAAGCAGGCTGAGAAAATTTATTATTATTAACCTTGTATCCAAGTAACATATACAAGGAGGAAAGAGAGGTCTGCTCCTTAGCACTTGCTTTGTCAAGCAGGCTTAGACTTCTTAAGGGTTTGTTAAACTAAGAAAGTTTAAAAGAATGTACAAAGTTTAGTCTCTTTTTTGTTCATATTAGTTAGAACTGAAGGCATGCTAAGAAAGAATAAGATTTCTAAGCAATTTTTTTTCTTAAAACTTTTTTTTTTATATGGTCAAAGAACAAAGCAGGCATTACCTCGTGATTCCGTAGTAGATGAACTGCATTTAAAAAATCAATATCTGCAAGAAAAGCTTCAAGCACTGGAAAATCATCTCTCAAGGGAAAATCTGTCCAGGCCATCTGTAAGTGTTAGTTTCTTCATAAAATGTGACAAATGGCATGATTTATTTTTGTTTTATTGTATTTCTTACATTTTCAGTTTTTATTTTCAGTCTCTTGGTTTATTTTCAGAAATATACAGATTTATTAACTTTTTAGGACCATGTATTAAATCCATCCAAGCTAGTCAAACTCCTAGGGCCTGATTTTTTAAAGCTCTCCATGGCTCCAGAGGATACACTTTCATCAGTGAAGCTGAGTGATCCAGCAAACCTGGAATAGATCTGGTCCAGGATTCAAAACATTTGCTACCAAATTACTTTGGAGAAATCTATTCCAGGTCATCAGGTGGATCACCCAGCTTCACTGATGAAAGTGTATCCTCTCCAGCCTTGGGGTGCTTTAATAAATCAGTGTTGGATATTTTCTGTTCTGTGCTTTCTTTAGTTTGCTCATTTTCTCCACAAACTCATGAACACAAAGGTGTAGCAAATTATATACAATGCAATAACTATAATAGGCTGTACAAAAACTTTAGGAATTCTTACGCACATTACTTGCATACAGTACTGCATTGTGTACTGTACAATGTACCCTGAAGTGGAACTTGCTTAGGATGCCAGGATAGCCGGTGCATCCTGGTTTCCTCTGCAGCTGCCAGGACTACCACATGCATCAGACTACACTTGTAATTTGTACAGAAATAGCAAAAATTCAAAGAAGAGAAAAGTCTATTTGGATTTTAAATTTGCCTAGGTTATACACTACATATAATGATTTAACATTTAAAACAAATTCAAATAAATTACAATAACAATTAATTATCAGAACTTTGTTAACCATCATTTGACCTGCTAAAAATAATTTTCACATAGCAATGTACCTAAAGGACATAGAATTCACACAAAATTACAAATGTTATTTGTTTTGTAAGTCATACAAAGTCTGGTAACCCAACACGTTTTGCAGCTTTATGGACAGTTCTTGGCTGCTTCTTCAAAGGGTGACATATATGAAGTCCTTTTAGTGCAACCAAGGAATCCCTGTGAACACGAGGCTTAGCCAGAATATTATTTAGAAAGCTTCAAATATAATGCAGAAAAGAGCCCAGCTCTCACCAGCTCTGTGTATGTTATTTTTAAAATCTCAAACAGTGGAATTAATATTCTGACATTTTTAACATATTTGTATCAGTTTTGATGGAAAACCATTATATTTAGTTTGTAACTTGTGCCATAAAGTTCTATTGGACTCTTGTCCTTTTTGAACATATTTATCATTGTATTCAGGAATGTGGCTTGTTTATTTCCTTCTCATAATGATCCTACTCATATTTAATATATTCAGTATTGTACAGAAATAGCTAATAAAATAACACAGCTGAATTTTGTTTTCCATTGTAAAACCCTAATATTAGAATTACACAAGTTGTCAACTTACTGTGCCATTTTACCTGTTTTTTTATATATTTGTTATATATATTTTATTTATTTGTATACAATGCTGCCTTACCAGCATGATGCCGTGGACCTCCAACATTTTACTCTTCTTTCATATAAAGCTGATGATGATAAACTACACAATCCAGTAAATCCTAATAAAAAGAGGAACATTTTAAAAAGAGCAAAGGAAATGAAAACAATATTTTTTAAAACAAACGATGGCTGTATGGATGAACCTATGAAGACCATGCCAGACAATTTAACATACGGTATAGAAAATAGAGTAGACCAGGAGGAGATCTCTAATGTGTTTACAAGAGTTAGTGAAAATGTATCCGATCTAGGTAAAGAGCTTCATAATCTTGCAACAGACAATGCAACCAATTCTAAAACTTCAAATGTTACTCCTTTGGTAAACACCATACCAGTTCCAGTGAGTAGTGACACCTGGCCAAGGTCATATGATGCATCAGAGCCTATTAGTGCAGCACCTTCTCCAAAACCATGTGATGTCTTACTTCCTGTTAGCACAACAGCCACCCCTGGACTGGGCGACATATCAAATGTTGGAAGCACACAAGCTACTGATGAGAGGGGTTCTAGTGATGACAGCGAGAAACAAAATATCTGTGAAACATTTTTTAATATCAGCAGGACTGCTATGATTCATGAAGTTGAAGAAAACTATAATGACCATGGTGCTCAGCAAAATGAAATTGGAGAAAATAGAGAAGTAGCGTTTAGTACTTTAAATGGTGCTGGTAACCAGTCAGATGCTGAAAATGATTGTAATTCAGTAGTTGGTCATGGTGAATCACCCTGTTGTGAGGATAACAAATTAAGCAAACAAGATACCATGGAGACTGGAAAAGAGTTTGATCAGAACAATGAAAACAATGCCATACTGCAGGTGGGAGAGTTTTTCTCCATAACCCATACTAGCCTACATAATCTTGGATATTTTGTTCTAGGTCAATTAGTTTATCTGTTAGAAATACATAGTAGTATATATAGCAGTTTAGCTAACTGATGCAGCGCCTTAGATTTATTTATTCCATGTTTTTATTGTATTGTATTTATAGTATTATTATGTAAATGTTCAGTTTATATATATCAATGCTTGTTTAGTTTACAGTGCTGGTCTTCGACTTTCTTTTTTTTTTTTAAATACCTGTCAGACATCAGGTGTGGGGTCAGAAGATCAGTCCTCAAGGGAGATGGAACTTCAGAAAGAGAACCTGAGATTATCAGCTGAGAATGTTGAGCTGCATTTTCAGCTGGAGCAAGCAAATAAAGACTTACCACGCCTAAAGGTATAATAGACGGTTTCCAATCTTTGAGATATGAGTATGTACAATTATAATGTTGTTTATGTTTACACTTTTTTAAATAGCACATATGTGTTTATACAGTACAAAGACAAACTTATATTTTGCCTTTTTTTACCCCCTCCCTCAATTAACTTGCCTGATGATTTTAAATAAAACTTTCAAATTTTATTACAAATAGTTAGTTGGTTCTGTACATTACCACAATTATTTTAATTAAAACAACTCAGATGCAGTTGAACTGCAGACTTTCAGCTTTGATTCAGTGGGTTGAACAATAAGATTGCATAAAAATGTGAGGAACTAAAGCATTTTTTTAACACAATCACTTCATTTCAGGGGCTCAAAAGTATTTGGACAATTGATTCAAAGGCTATTTCATGGGCTGGTATGGGCAATGCCTTTGTTATGTCATTATCAATTAAGCAGATAAAAGGGCTGGAGTTGATTTGAGAGGGGGTGCTTGTATGTGTAAGATTTTGCTGTGAACAGACAACATGCAGTCAACGGAGCTCTCCATGCAGGTGAAACAATCCATCTTTAAGCTGCAAAAACAGGAAAAACCCATCCGAAAAATTGCTAAAATATTAGGAGTGGCAAAATTTACAGTTTGGTACATCACGAGAAAGAAACAAAGCACTGGTGAACTCAGCAACGCCAAAAGACCTGGACGTCCACGGAAGACAACAGTGGTGGATGATCGCAGAATCATTTCCATGCTTAAGAGAAACCCCTTCACAGCAGCCAACCAAGTGAATTAGAAATGAACATTTTATTTTCAGCTTTTTAATTTGTCCAGTTACTTTTGAACCCCTGAAATTAGGTGATTGTGTAAAAAAGGCTTTTGTTCCTCACATTTTTATGCAATCCTTTTTGTTCAAACCACTGATTTAAAGCTGAAAGTCTGCAGTTCAACTGCATCTGAGTTGTTTCATTTAAAATTAATTGTGGTAATGTACCAAACCAAAATGAGAAAAAAGGTGTCTCTGTCCACATATTTATGAACCTAACTGTATATTATTTTAGACCTAGTGATATGGTCACTGATCTTTTTGCCTTTTGATGCAGTGCTGGAAGATCATATCTGATGTAAGAGGGTATTGCAGAAAGCATTACAGTATCCTGCCTTTGTACTCCTCCCAAAAGCCCTTCATCCTCATGCAAGCAGTGGGCTGGCTCTTGAGAAGAGTTATGCAGATATAAAAACACAATAATGGGTGAATTTCAGCCTAAAGAATCAGGCTTTCCTAGGAAAACTGCATTGCATGCAGACCACCTTGGGTAAAAACCCTTTGTAATGTTGAACCTCCATTAAAAAAAAGAAAACTAAAATCCTAGACGTGAACTAGGCATACCAGGGACAAAAAGACTTGAAAGGGGCAAGATGATGCTAACTCCTCCAGCCAGAGAGATACAGACACTGATCTGATTTGATGAAGCTTCTAATGTGATAAGCTAACAGTGTGCAATTAAATCACAGTTAGCACTTTCAGTACAAGAGCTGCTGTACAGTTATAAGACTGAAGGCTGGAATTCAGCATTAGATTCTGCAAAAGAAGCTAGTTTACAGTGCTTTAGCAAAAATATTACATTAATACATCTGGTCAGGTGGAGGTGGCCTGCTCACACTATACTTGCTGTAAGTCTTGGAAATGCCAAGTCTAATACACATTCAGGAAGCTCCATTTGAGGTATCTAGGAAACACTAAACAATAAACAGTCCTTTAATACCTCCCAAAGCTTGGCTTCAGAAGTAGGGGAAGGAGGCTATCGAACAACAGACAATATTTTGAGAAGCTCACTTTAAAGAGGTTAGTAAAAAGAAAAATGTAAAACCTAAACTACAATAAATACACATTAAAGCAACTCAAACTATTTTTTCTTTTAGTTTTAGCTAGATATGGTAACAGAAACACTGTGAACTTTAACTGTATCTCTGTTCCTTCCTGGAATAATTTCTATACCAGGGACACGAAGATCAATGAATAGGAGCAATGGGGGACAGGAAGACCCAGAGAGTAATAAAGACTTGACACTAAAAATTTTGTTTATGCTGCCTGTCCCTCCATTGAAGAAATGTCCGGTCTCTTCCTCTTTCTGCAACATCTGTCACTGTGACAGGGACTCAAAAAACATTTAAAGCTTGACCCAGGAACCTATATTACAAGGTTTTGTAGAAACTTTAAGTTTTAGACTGTGGTTGGACTTTTAAGAAAAGAATTTCATACAAGGCAATGTATGTTTGTTCAATGTGAACGATAATTCTATATATAAATATCATCTCAAATACCATTACGGTTTTTGCTTTTTTGTGCACCCTATTAATATAAAAACATAAGAATATCCTTTTATTGTTTTTATTTTTTTTTTTTTTTTTTTTTTTTTTAGGATCAGATTACTAATTTAAAAGAAATGTGTGAAGTTCTCAAAAAAGATAAAATAGAAGCTGAACGTAAACTTGGAAATGTCAGAGGCGTAAGTAAGATTTAAGTAGGGTGTTATTATTTTTTGAGTATGATATATTTGTGTTTACATGCGGAAATCTCTCACTTGCATTTAATGCAAATATATGTATTCATTGCAGTTACTGTAAATTGAAATGTATTTCAAATGTAATTAGCGTATCTTCCTCAGCCTCTGGTACCACCATTTACAGCTGAATTGGCAGAGGGAGAGGCTGTACAAAAGTGTTGAGGTGAAACATGGCAACATGATGCCAGCAATGACTTCATTATGTGACACTGCCCCTTTATTGTCCAATCACAGACTGGGAGTCAAAGGTGATTAAGCTGTACTGCATACCATCAGTTGAGAGTCAGGTCACCAACATGGCTGTGCTTTCTGGCAGGGTTTTATTAATTTTAGGATTTGATAGACAAA
The DNA here is from genome assembly GCF_032062135.1 of Pyxicephalus adspersus. Classification (NCBI taxonomy): domain Eukaryota; kingdom Metazoa; phylum Chordata; class Amphibia; order Anura; family Pyxicephalidae; genus Pyxicephalus; species Pyxicephalus adspersus. The sequence continues at coordinate 82,129,066 of NC_092859.1, read as the reverse complement.
AATAAAAATGTTTTGGCAAGTATACTCACTCCATACACTCCACACTATCCTTTGTATTGTGCCTTTTTATGAAGTTTAGCTTTACATTTAAGTTTAGTTTATTACAATACATATTGTGTACAACACTTGAGCTAAATGTGTTATCAATACCACATGGTAAATTAATTTTGTATGTTAGTTTGATTTTAAACATGTACTCTCATGGAGAATACAAACCATTAACTAAACACATACCAAGATAGTTATTTTGCTTTTCTCTCATGTCCTACATTATCATAATTGTCACAAAAAAAGACCTTAAAATGCCCAGATAATGCAAACGTTACAAATGTTATAATTCTCTTTTGGCTGACATATATCGTTGTGCTGTAGTATACTGATGCAGGAAAATAATTAACAAATAATTGAATTCAATAACTGTGTCTGAAGTTTAATAATACTTCAAACATATATTAGGCTACACTCTGGCAATTTAAGCAATTACAAAATTGTTATAGGAAGAATAATGGAAATGCCATTCTTTCTTCTACAGTTTGCCAGCTTTGACTAATTCACATGATATTAATATCCCTGCATGTAACTATATTTAAGCCTTGCTGTGCAAAGCACCTCCTGATGTATTATAAATGTTATATGCTAAGACAAAACAAGCTTCTAAATCTGACCAGTAGCTGGCATTGTTCTCTCAGTTTTTCCTTGGTAAATTGTAGTTTTGCTACACATTATAGAACATAATAATGTGCTCTTGGTGTAATTTTTTCCCGTTATTCATTATTTTATATAAAATATGTTAAATGACACCTGCTTGTAAATCTTTTGCTATCAGAAAAGATTGAATGTTTTCTTTATGTAAATGTATTTTTTTCTGTGTGTAATTTATGAATACCTGAAGTCTGGCAGAAGTGGAAAAACGATACCAGAGCTGGAGAAGACTATTGGTCTGATGAAACGAGTCATAGAAAGAGTACAGAGGGAGAATGAGGACCTCAAGAAGGCCCCAGGTGTTGTGACAAATGAAAAATTATCCAATCTAGAACTGGAAAATGAAAGACTAAAGGTATTTCAGCCTTTTGGCTTTTTGTGGCTTAGGTCTCTCATTTCTGTCAATCTACTGCCCAGATACAAGTTTCAGCAGCTGGAAAGCAAAACATTTGACCTTGCCGTCAAACATACAGAGACTGAAAGCAGCTAGTTTGCTTTCTTATACTGATAGGTAGACTATATATATTTCACAGGGACGTCAACATTTTTTTATGCAGAGGAAAGATGGCTTGTTTGGATTTGACATAAAGCATGTCATCATTCTATATTGTGTTTCTTTTCCTATACAATAAAGATGATGAATCTTTAATGTTAATGATATTTATGGCCCATTTACAGTTGCAATAAGGTGCACTGTGTTAAGCAGTCCTTTAATATTTTTTGCAGTGTGGGTTCATTACTTTCTACAGTAGTAGTGTGTTGGGGTGCCATTCACAATAAACATGCACCGTGCTTCGTGTGTACCACAAAATACGAAGGGCCTATAGAATATTGGTCTGCTTCCTCAAATGAGCATGAAAATTCCTTAGCATTAAACAGAAATGGCACAGTCCTATACATTACATATTTTAGTGGTTACTTGAAGGCGAATTTACTTTTAGCTCCAACAGATGCATATAGAAAGGAGAGATCATATCCACCTAATACATACCTGACACATAAAGGTCATTACAGTATCCCAAAGCAATCACTCCAGCGGGGAGGGGAGGTAAAAAGATCAAATCAGATTGGTACACATTTCCATTTTATTTCCACACAATTTGCACTATTTTACTTCTTTGATGCCCTGAGTTATGACTTATATGAAAAAAAAATGTTCACCATTTTTGTATGAATTTGCAACAAATTGGCCACCAGAGAGGAGAATTCACAAAAGAAGCCATTTCAGTCAAGTAAATACAATTTTTATTCCAGCTCTTCCATACACCTTTTCTGCATGGCCTGTTTCATTTAGAATTTATCACCTCATCAATAAATAAATCATTTACCAGTAATTTGAATAAAAAATACTATCCTGTTTCTTAGTCAGTGCGAAATACTTATTTGTTTAGGGTTGCTGTATTTTCAAGTCTGAACTCTCGACTCGCAACTGAACTCTATTTGCTTTACATTTGCTTAAATTCTTATATCCAGAAAACCATTTTAATTGCATCTAAATAATTTTTTATGTTGGATAGCACAGAGAATGGTTAAAACCTCTTTTAGGTTTTTATTATTATTAATTTATCTTTTGTTTTTTGACATCTCATTAAAGAGCTTTACCCACACTTCCTGACCAGCATTCACAACAGGAAATGAGAAAAACTCCTTCCTAGAACCTGTCAAAGTTATCTAGGTCCGCTGTTACCGGCACCAAGGGGAAATCCATATTTTTAATAGCTACCAAAAGCCTCATAACTATATCATAAATTAAATTTGGCTCATAAATATACTTTATTTTGCATTTACGCTCTGATTTTGTTCTTGGCTAAAAAAACAGTGATTGCAGGTAAGGAAATGTGTCAGCGCAGGGCCAATATTTATAAATGGATCTTTTAGAATGTACTTACCCAACAGAAAGGCATACAGTTAGAAGAATGATGCTGAATCATATTAAAATAGAAAAGAGAGTATAAAGCAGCCAGTTTACTGGATGAATGCTGCTATAGCTGCAGTTTGAGCCTTAAAACAATTTAAGTGTGTGTGTTTAGGCATTACCAATCCTGCTAACGTATCAGTTCAGTAACCAGGCTAAAGGATAAAGGTTTATTTTTTTAAAGTAATATGACAATGGGAAAATGTCCTCAACTATGATTCATGTGCAGCATTTTAGAATTCTAAAACATCCCTTTTACAGCTTTGGTACAAAAGTGTCATCCATGTGCCTGTGTAACGCACATTTCACGTTTACAGACTAGAATTCTGTTTTAGATCAATCACTACTGTGTTTTGTGTAAGATCAATCTGTATTGTGTTTTTTTACCCCTCTTATTTCACATCTAGTCTGAACTTGAAAAGCTGCAGCTGCATGTGGGTGGACAGCTAAGTATGAGATATGAAGCAAAGACGAAAGGCATTGAAAAAGTAATTGCAGAAAATGAGAGACTTCGCAAGGAACTGAAAGCGGTAAGAATACTGTATCCATGATCTGAATTCTTTTGAAAGTGTATCAGTCACCTATGATTCAGCCATTACAGTAATTTTTAGTATAAACGCCTCTTTGTTGCATATAAGGTAATTGTGCGGGTGCAGCTAGATTTAATTAGTCCTCGACATCTCATTTTACTTCCAAATCGCTTGAAAGATTTTTCACCTGTGAATTACATTTTCTTCCTGTCTTGGTCACTGGTATCTTCACCTAGTCTGCTTTTGGGTTTGGGTCTTCAGCCATTTTTATTGGTCAAGCTGGACTGAGGTAACTCCCATGTATGCGTGCAAGATTTATTTTATTCCTGGCAGCCAGGTATGCAGGGGTCATTGTGTAATTACAGAACTACTATGTACTTTAGAAAAAAATGAGAAAAGGGTAGGTAAGTATGTTTTTTTGCAGAAGGGACTGTCCTTTCTGCAGGGATTGCAAAAAGCAATCTGTCGATTTTTTTTGTTTTTTATTAATATTATACTTTAACCTTATGAATGCTTGATGATCTGTTACCCCACCAGGCCTGAACAGTGTTCATGTCGGGTTATTGCCCACATAAGCCAAGTACATCATTCTGGAAGGAAGGGCAGAAACATCCACATGCTCCCTTATACCTAGAAACAAGAATGGGGTTCTCTATAAATAAAGAATGTGTAGTTTTAGTGCTACTAACTTATCTACATGCACTGACATGTGACTACTCTACTATCTGCTTTTTACATGCGGGTTTACTGTGATTTTTTTAAAAGGTTACTTATACATCTTACATGTACACTGCCTAAAAAAATGGTAGGAAATTCCACATATATTTTGAATGTCAACATACAAAATTTCAAATCTGAACCTGAAGTTATTTTCAAACTGGGGTGTTATGTAACAAAAAAAAAATATTTTTTTATTGTAGAAGTTGTTTCCTTTTGTTTTAAACTGATCTTGTTATGGTCTGTTGACATCTTTAAGGAAAATGAAACATCAGAGAAGTTGCGGATAGCAAAAAGAAATTTGGAAGTCATCAATGAAAAACTGACTGCAAACCTAGAAGAAACTAGAAGTAAATTGAGCTTGGCTGAAAGCAGAGGGCCTCAACTTGAAGGAACAGATGGAAAAGCCTGGAAATCAGTTGTTGTAAGCAAGTACGTATTTTATAATTGATTATGTACTGTATAAGGAACATTGAAACATTACTTCAATTAAACTTTTTAGGTCTAAATGTAAAATGCCCTTTGCTGTGTAATTCACCATGCGATAGAGCACTAGGAATGTGCAACTGTATTTATTTCCAGTTTTTAATTCTTCTGTCAGTCAGAAAAATTTTTCATAGAGTAACTGACCAGGCAGCTGATGCACACCAACTCTGCTAATCTTGGTCTGGGCTTAAGAAAAAAAAATCTGGGCACAAAGAGTTAACAGTGGCTTATTATAAAGCTCTTTATGTCGTTTTTAAGTTAGATGTAAAAATTCTCTTTATTTATTCAGAAGTTTTATTTATTTACAAGAGTAATGCAGGATTATGAAAATTGTCTGTCCATTAGTTCATTATTATCTATAGTCATAGACTTTATGATGTCATAAGCCTTCCATACATTTAATTCTGTGTTGTGATACCAAATATTAAAAGAAGCAAAAGTAGAAATTTAAATGATCTGAGTTTTTTTTTTTTGTTTTTTTAGATAATGTATTGTTTTAAATTCATGGGCTTCCTTTAGCATAGCGTGAAAGTGAAACAATGCTTTACATGTTAAATGAAAACTACTACCTTCTGGCTGGATAGAAAACCAAGGAATATTAAATTCCAATATTCATACAATTTTCTTGTTTAAACCATGTGAATTTTTGTCTTTTCTGCCCGGTCAATTTAGCTTGTGCCTCCTTACTTGCAATTCCCTGTATAAGCAAGGTTCAGCTTGAAAAATCCCACTGCATCTGGCGACTTATTGCATGTCATTATGCTTTTGAATTCAGATTCCGTCAATGGCTTCTTACCTCTTTCTGTATATGAAAACCACTTCATATTCTCAAGTTGCTCCATTGTATTCCTAGCTGCTGTAATTACATTTGATATGCAAATCAAGCTCAGATCATCAGATTTTATAAAATATATTACTGTTTATGAAGCAAAGGCAGAATTTTAAACTATGTATTCTGAGACTTCAGCATATTTAATGTGTTCAAACCCTTCAATTTGTAATGTTAGTGTGGTTGAATGGCAGTAAATTAAATTATACACTGCACGAAGAGCATAAACACTTTTACAAAGATGTGGGGGAGCATATACTGGGCAGTGCATTCAGCTGAGAGAGGATTTCAATTAAAATAAATTGAAATATGTGCTAAAGCTAGACTTCTAAATGTAACAAAGCCATTGCCCATCAAGCACCATACGGTGCCTGTTCTTATGTTGCTAGCACCGCCCATGTGCAGTCCACTTGACCTCCAGTGTCCCCATGTGATGGGTGGGGGATTGGGTGAATTTATGGTTTTCCAAGCTGTATATGAAAAAATAACTTGCATAAAGTCCTGCATTTCAATTTATATTTAGGGTCTACAGCATCAGATTAGGGTGGTGCACAAAAATAAGAGCAGGCACTGCAATGTCTTTGGTACTTCAGTCCTCCTCTCAACTTCTAAATTTGTTTTTTAAATGTAAAGTTTTTTTTAGGTAAGTGCAATATGGGAAACTTACATTAATATTCAAGCACAATTGAAAAAAACAAAAAAACAAATTTATAATCACACTTGAATACACAGGAACAGAAATCAAAACAAAATAGTATACAACAAAGACATGTTTCAAGTAATAAAGCTGCAATTCCCTAGTATTTTGTACTTGGTCATTAAAGACATATATAAGAAGAAAAAACAAAATGCACAATGTCATATGGTCCCATTGGACTTAACCATTAGTTTTTATAATTTATTCAAAGGGGGGATTACTCCCCCCAGCGTTCTAATTCTGTCAGTTTTTTTGATGCAAAAAGTGATCCTATTTTTTATTTTATTTTATGCATAAAAATTTTTGTTTAAATTGTGGGCCTGTAATTCTTAGGAATAACTCCCGGGTATAATAATTATATTTATTTATTATATTATAATCATAAATTATAATATAATACATAATTATAAAAAATAATGAAATAATAGACCACAACAGTGTATTTTATCAAAAAAAAATTTTTTTATCAAAAATTTCTAACTGAAATTTTCCAAACAAGTGTGCAATATTATTGATAAATAATAAGATAAACTAAATGCAGTTTTAAGAGAAAAAAAAATTTACATTTTTAGTAGACATCCTGGGTGTGGTAGATTTTGAAGCAGGGTGCTGCACAAAGTCCAACATCACAGTCAGGACAGTAGAACCTGGTTTCCTTGCGGTTTTTCCTTCCTCTGTCATCGATCTTTGAGCAGCAAACCACGCACATCCTTGTAGGTGCCGCCTTTTTCTGGGTTGGTGGGATGTATTCAACGAAGTGACGACCAGTCAGGCGCTCTTTGTTGACAATGGTGGAAACACGATGTCCAGGTCTATTCATAGCCACTGATGGTGTTTGGTGGTTCTTGACTATGGATTCGGAAACTTGCAAAATGAAGTCTGAATGATTCACAGGCCTCTGATTTTTTT
>NC_092859.1:82089595-82121003 GCF_032062135.1 Pyxicephalus adspersus | reverse complement strand
AAAAAAAAAATAGCAAAAAATTTCAAAAACTTAGCAAACACAAGAGCGGCTTACCTGTTTGTCTCCGCAACAATTTTTTCGATAACTTCATCGGTCAAAAACAACTTCAGGTATGCCAGGGGGTTGTCGCATTCAGCCTAAATTTTCATCCCAGGTGCGCCGGTAAATGGAAATCTTGGCAGTGCTGCCTGGTCCGAATCAAGGTCAATAGGACACCATGTGTGCACAGGTTCAGAATCGTCGCTCAGTTCACTTTCGCTGTCCGATGACAAATTTCCTGGTGAATCGCTATCGCTCGATTCCACAAGGGACTCCAAATCGCTATCGCTGCTTTCAAATTCTTACAACAGCGCTTGCGCCAGCGAGATGTCGTTTGGATGCCATGCGGTCTCCAGCAAACAGTCAGGAACATCAAGGTCAAAGACAAAGTGATGAAATTTTGATGAATACTTTTTTGTAAAGCTAAAACAAATCTAGTTTTTTATAGCAAAGTTAGCCAAGTATGAGTTTCAATCAAACCAAGCTGTGTGTTCTGTGCTCTTTCTTTAGCTAGTGTTAAAGCCCAGTGGGACTGACTGTACCATTGTCTGCCCGGGGAAAGCAGCCAAAGACTTGTGCACTGTCTAAGAGCAGCGGTCTCTGTACAGTGGTCTGACACGCACCGTGTCATGTCTCATCTAGAGTTCTGTAATCCAGAAAGGTGCACACAGTATTTTCTTGCAGATATTGGATGAGCGTGTGTTCTGTTGAGAAAACTTTGAAAGGAAACTAAAATCAATAAGCTATTCACCACTCTTAGTTTTGAGGAAGCCTGCCCTAATATTTTTAAACCTCATTTAAACCCCCAGTACAACATAAAAAATGTTATTTGTAAAAGCAAAAAAAATATGTGTGCATAATATATAGACAAAAATGTTGAACTTGAATAAATATAACCATTCTGTAAATTCAACCAAAAGTAAACTGTCCACAGGGCAGTCCCTTTTGGGAGAATCCAATTTCAGATTTCAAATAGGATCTGTTCCAACTTCTTACACCTAATGCAAAGTGAACTAGTCCCTTTGCTGTTCTGACAGATTATTGAGAATATAAAGTTTAAATTGTTAAATGTAAGATCAGTTTGAATGTTTGGTCATTGCAGACATCTTGCATGCATTTCACCTTACAGTCTTGTGCCTGACAGTACTAGAGTAAGCACGCTTAGCTTATAAGATAAAACCATAGAGTCGATGAAATCTGACTTTACAGATAAGCATACTTGTTTCAGATTAGTGAACTAGACCATAATATACCCAGTTGGTTAGTGTACAAGGCAGGAAACATGGATCTTTAGTGCAACATTGCCCCTTTGTTAAACAAAACATGTCTAACAGTGCCTATAGTTCTGAAACCTATTTTCATTTGGCTAAAATTATGTGAACTAACCGTCTTTCTATGGTCACAATGAGGGGCAGTTTAAATAAATTGTCCTTTAAGGTAAATCGTTCTATTAAAACCTAAATGTTCTCACATATTTGTGGGTAATGGAGGTTATCTACTTGGTGGTCCAAGTTATACATCTAAAGGTACATTTTCATACATTAATCACAGGGGATTAAAAGGTTTGTGGGACCGCAGCCAAAGTTAAGTCGCACACTCCTAGAACATTTTTTATTTTGCTATCCTTTTTGCCTTTTTACATATGGTTCTGTCACTGACATTTAAACTACTCTTATCTAACAAAATGATCCATTCTGCCTTTTTAAGGATGTATGAAACTAAGATGAAGGAGATGGAAACTGAGCTTATGAAGAAAAATGACAGCATTGTTGATCTAAAAACTCTTTTGAAAGCAGCAACTGAGCGTGAACAAAAAACTGAACAAACTATTCAAAAGTTAAAAGAAGAGGTAAGAAAATGAGGAAACAATTCTTTGCTGCAAAAAGCCAGTACAATGTGATCTGTAATTACACAGTTTAAAATAAGAACATTGTATGTTTCGTTGATGTAAAGCAATTTGCTAAGGTATCAACACCTGCATTAAAGTATAACTGCTCGTTCACGGAACTTAATAAATTTGTACTTGTCACTGCAACCTATGTAAAAAATTCCATTATGATGTAGACGGCTGGCAGTATTGTTGAAAACAGGAATTATCTTTAGTAAACGTAACTCATCATATTGGCATTTTATCAGAGACTGCAGGGAAGCGTACAAATGTAAAAGTTTTTTATAAAAGTAGTTAAGTTTACTTTTCAATATTTTATTTTCGGTACTTTGGTGCTGAAAATGTCCAAAGATATATTGTTACACACTTACAGTTTTAAATGTGTATATATCAATCACTTTTGTGCCTTTGTGATTTTGGTAACAAGACTGTACTTTAGCATAATGTTTAGCAACAGTTTGTCTCTCCTAGGCAAATTCATTTATTCAAAAACCAAGGTATCACCAGCATCTTGGCTCAAGAGTCTGTCTAGGGGGTCAAAAGTCCCTAGTTGCAGTTTTTAAAACTGTTTAAAATTTAAAATTTAGTAAATAACCGAAAGGTGATAGGCTTCCTCTGTTCACAGTGATCTAATTGTATGATATGTTTTACAGAAATCCTATTTTAATTATACATGCTATCTAACGATGCATTAGGAACGGTGTCCTTAAATTATTTATATGTGTATATATATATATATATATATATATATATATATATATATATATATATATATATATATATTATAGTAAAATCTAGTTCCCTGTGAAAAAAAAAATTCACATTGGAAGGATTTTTGTTCCCTATTTAATTTCATAACTAAAAATCCAAACCAGAAAAAAACTTGCAATTACCTGTTTTTTATGAGCTGTGCTGTTAGTATTATAAATAGAAAGGACTGGACACAGATAAATAGGGCCTGGTATATTTAACAGCAGTGTCACATGCTTACTGTTTGATTTTAAAGAATAATGTAATGGCTTTGCTATTATGTTTTCCTATAAATTGAATAAATATAATTAGTAATAACATCCCTGTAAGAATATGTTTTAAAATCCACACTTGAGTTAGTGTGATTGATTAATCTTGAGATTCATTAGACCTGTAGCAAAAACAGAGTAGCTAATTAAGAGGAGATCCGACACAGGTAAGGGGACACAAAAATTCTTGGAATTTTTTTTTAACAATCTATTGGCTGTCGTTTGCAATATAGTAGTTTATAAATGGATATTTTGCATTATTACTTTATTATTTGTATACAGTTGATGCAGATACATATATTTATTTTAACTAATCCTGTTATGCTTGCTGCCATTCCTAAGTGGGTCTTCAAAAAAGGAGTATATAAAATTATTTTCTACAAGTATAGTCAGTATTTATATACTTAATTATATTATAGAAGTATAATTTTGTGTTTAGCAATAGTATGTGTATACACTTGACTGTGCTTTGCTTATTTATTTCAGATAGCTTTTCACTGATTTCCATACATAACACTCTGAATTGTATAATTTACTCTTTATTTCCCTTATCTTGCCATTTTAGTTTAGTATATACCAACAAACTCGTATCCTTATTTTTTTTTCTTTTTTAAACCAAGGTTGAGCTTCTAAAACATTTTCCTGAAGATGCAAAGACAGACCAAGGCCTCAAAAGAGATTTTCAAATTCTTCGGTAAATGTGACAATATTTCTGGTTTTCAAATGACTGAAGTTTTTGTCTTCAAATGCAGTAACCATATGACATTGGGAGTATATTCAAAATACATAGTTTATATGTTCCATGTCCTGTCCTTTTTCTGATACTGCTTAAAGAGGAACTACACTCGCTGGTGGGTGATGAGCTTCTCCAATAATATTATCTCCTCCAATAATCACTATGGCATAGACTGTCCTGCGGCGATGAAAGTTCCAGGACCTCACATCCCAGCATAATCATAAGGCGCTATCTTTACTTCTGGCTCCATGGCAGACTTCTGAGAAGACAATGAACCTCTTCGGCCATTGGATGGCAACTGATGATATACAGTTAGGTCCATAAATATTTGAACAGAGAACTTTTTTTTTCAAATTTTGGTTCTGTACGTTACCACAATTAATTTTAAATGAAACGGCTCAGATGCAGTTGAACTGCAGACTTTCAGCTTTAATTCAGTGGGTTGAACAAAAAGATTGTTCTCAAGGGGTTTTCAACCAAGTATTAGAAATTAACATTTTATTTTCAGCTTTTTTTTTGTCCAATTACTGTTGAGCCCCTGAAATGAAGTGATTGTGTAATAAAAAGGCTTTAGTTCCTTACATTTTTAGGCAATCTTTCTGTTCAACCCACTGAATTAAAGCTGAAAGTCTGCAGTTCAACTGTATCTGAGTTGTTTCATTTAAAATTAATTGTGGTAATGTACAGAACTAAAATTAGAAAAAAGTTGTCTCTGTCCAAAAATGTATAACCCTAACTATAACTCCTGCACGCGCAAAAGTATTTCTGTCAAGCTCCAAGTGCCACTTGCTGTGCTAAATACAAAATATTATATACTATTTTACTCTTAGTAGTTTTTAAAGAAAAGAAAATGTAATTGTTTTTTACTACTGAACCAATATAATACACATTTGTTTCAAAATATACACTGTATTAATACAAAAGGCCTGAATACAGCTCCCCAAGACTGGTGACATAGACCAGCGGTCACCAACTGGTGGTCCGCAAGAAAATTGTGGGGGTCCGTGGCTCTGGCCAGGAGGACCCCGCTGGGGGAACGCAGCGGCCAGAGGCGTGGCCCACGTCCCCTGTGCAGTTCCCAGGCTTAGGGAAGTGGGCGGGCTGTGTCCCTAAACATAACCTGCCCACTCTCCCATCGCAAGCGTTGATCAGCGATGGGAGAGTGGGCGGGGTTATGTTATAATGATATCACTCGGGGGGGGGGGGGGGGTTATTCCCGTTTGAGTGACACCCGGCATGCGTGGTCAGGAGCTGGTGATTTTAGTGGTCCGCGGAACTGAAGAGGTTGGCGACCACTGACATAGACTATCTTGGGGCAACCTGGGCGATCCAGCAAAATTGGAATGGACTTTTTGAAAATCATTTGCTATTGGCAATGTTCAGATCTATTCCAGGTTTGCTGGATCTCCCAGGTTCTCCCATCATAGTCTATCTTCTCCAGTCTCGGAGAGATAAATCAGGCTCAAAGTGTTTTCCAGTTATAAATAGAAATAAAAATGATGAAATCTGAAAGCATAAATGTTCTGAATTGTACAGATAAAATTAGTTGTAATTTTTGTCAACAGCAGTATTGGTGATGCTTTAAATGGTCCAAATTCTCTCCCTTTCCCTATATCAGTAATTTAGTGCAAAGTATGCACAGCATCAAATATTGATTAGTGTAAGTTTGACTGCATTCAGTTTGTAGACTGTCAATATTTTTGTTGCAGATTATCCAATAAACGCTTAGAAGATGAAAAGGCTCAGCTGATTCACCAACTGGAAATTTATAAACACAAAAGTAGTACATCAGGTACATAAAGTCTGAACTACTTACATTTGCTATGTATTGAACTATTACATCATGCAAATTAATACTTTTCCCTTTACTTTTTTTCCCTTTGATAAGCACAGTAGAATGTACTTTCTATGTGGTAGAAAGCTATAACCAACATTCAGTTTCCCATCCTATTGGTCAGGGATAGTAGATATTAGGCTTCTATTCCCAGCCCTATATATAACAAATCATCTTTTTGAGTTTATATCATTTTAGATCATTGAGTTTAGTTTATGGGTCCTCAGACTTTTCAGACAAAAAACAGGTCTTGTTTTTTTGGTGTTCTTTGAAGGGGTAATAGGGATCAGACTATGTCCAGTAAAAAAAGCCCCAGCATTGGTAGTTGGTGTGGAGTATAAATAGTTCCGCAGCAATGGTGGTCAGTGGGAGGGGAAATAGTTCTCCAGCACTCGGTCAGTCAGAGGAGTAAAAGTGACCAATGGCATGAGTTTGAGGGCGAATAGTTCTCCATGGTAAGGGTCTGTAGGAAAACAGTGCCTTATCGTAGGAGTCAGGGTGGAATAATGTCCTATCAGTTGGGGTCATTGGGAAAAATAGTACCTCATCATTGGGGGCTGTGGGGCTGTGCAAACTCCTTTAGCATTGTTCAGAGGATGAATGAATGGATGACATAATGGCCTGAACTATGCTAGCCCTGTTGGCCAGGAGATTACTTTGTCTGACAGTGTCTGACACCGTCTAAAGTACATTATTGAGTGTCAGTTATGACTTTGTAAAAGGCCGATACAGCATGCAGCAGACCATGGTTTGAGGGTCACTAGTGTAGCTAAATAATGAAAGTATTACTTTAAATGTACATTTCCTGTTATCATCAGAATGTTGAGTGTTAACACAGGCATTATTTTTCCCAGTTGATCCAAGAATACCTTATGCTTTCTCTGTTGTATGATACACTAGACATGAGTGACAGGATGTAACAGAAGCTACTCTTGCATGCTTTTCCCTAGGCTCTGATAAGGTACTTGAACACGAAAAAATACACAAATTGATGGAAGAAGTAGTGGATCTGCAAATGCACGTAAAGACTTCAGATTTGGAGAAACAGCACTTGAAGGTAAAAAAAAAAGCACTTCTACCAGGGAAAGGAAAAGTCATTTTAATTTAAATGCTAAAACAGACACCAGTGTAGAAAATCCAAGATGTCTTTATACAAGCAAGATCCTTCGTACCAAAATGCTCCCATGCTGTAATCAATAAATAGTAGGGGCCATTTACCTAATAGAACCCCCTCCCATAATTCCATATTATGGCAAATCATGGAATTGACAGCATTATTTGACTAGCGCAGAATATAAAAGAAAGATTAATTCTGCCACATGACTGATTGCAATGAGCAACACCTCTTATCGTATGAATGGAAATTTGTTTTATATAAATATATTATTTGAACCTTAGTTGACAATACTTGTTTGGTTTTTCACATTTTGATAGAAAACCGCTGATATAAATGTGTAGTCTGCCACTATAGACCTAAAATTCTGGATCCTAGCCTATCATGCTTACACTCTGGTTTTAATCCATAGAGTCATTAAGCTAACCATAAGTATGTAGATTACAAGTTTTGATTTCACATTGATGTTGTGCTTCATGTTTGATCTGGGACTGAAAATGAGAATTTTCAGATTAAACTGGTGCTTTGCTCTTGTGTGGTGCTTAAAGGATTACAACAATCTGTTACACTAATGTAAACAATTTTTTTTTCTTTTCTGTGTGCACTGCAACGTAGCAATGAAAGGGGAATTCTGTTTTTCCAAAGTAAAATGCATGCATTCACATTGAGCGTTACCATTCCACTACATTACATTAAAGATACTTTTGTGATGATATGTGTGAAACCAAGTCATCACCACAAACAAAAAATGTGAAAACTCAAAATAACTTGAGTGGTTATCAAAAAATGAAATTGAACAAAAGAACTTTTTCAGAAACCACAGTTTTTAAACGTTTACAGGGTCTAAAAGATACCAAATGGAGACTATTTAGAAATTAATTTTAATCTATGTAGAGTTTCAACACCATTGCTTTTCTCTTTGGGAAAGGTATTCCTCAAAGATCAGTGGAAGTGGGCCTAATAGAAAAAATAAAAAAAGACAGCTAAGGAACTGCAGGCATCATTTACACTTCATTACTCAGTGTTGAAATTGACCATAATGACAGTACAGAATAATGCCCTAAAAACTGTTTGAAGCTGACCGAATTATTTGAAAATGCTACGTTTGTGCCTTCCTTATACCCCTTGTTTCAGCCTGTCAGAGACCACCGTTACATTCCGAGTGTCCTTTGCAAGCTTATTGCTTTATATTTTTAGTTTCTGGTGTCGTAGATGCACAGATGCCTGGGCTTGGATTGAGCCTCATAAGGTAGTTTCTCACCCTGCCCAGTATTTGAATCATATTGCAAAAATACCCGATAGAGCCTTGTTCGTTTCAAAAGGCTTCCCCTACTTTTCCGGTTAAGAAGAACCTACCTATTTAAAGTAGATCTATAACGTAGATTGTGCCCCCTAATATCCAAGTCCATTATGGGAAGACATTTTTTGAAAACAGGGCAGTAAATAATAAAGAAATAAAGGTTAGTGATGTATTATGAAGTTGTGTTGATACAATTTAATGTGCAAGGCTATTTAAAATGAATAATCTTGAGTAAATCTTTGTTCCAAGTACTTCTGAACTCATCAAGAATTTGTTTTTGTTTTGTTACAGGAAGAGATTAAAAGGTTGAAAAAAGAACTCGATAATTTCGACCCTTCATTTTTTGAAGAGATTGAAGATCTAAAGTACAACTACAATGAGGAGGTTAAAAAGAATATACTGCTGGAAGAAAAGCTGAAGGCTCTTTCAGACCAGTTTGGGGTTCATGTAGACATTCCAGCTAACGTGGATTGTTAAAGATAGCAGTTTACTACAATGCAATGTAACTTCCAGTGGGAAGGTTACTTGCTCTTAAGGTAACTAAATGGCCTAGAAAGCACATTTAGTACACATCCGTTGTCAAAGAGCAGTAAGCATCAACCAAATCAAACTATGTGATCTGCAGTAGGTTTTGGAAGGTTTTACCACCATTCTATTTGTAATCCAGGATAGCAGAACGTTATACAAGAATCTCAGATAACTGCTTTTGTTAACTAGGGAAGAATATTAAAAAAACCAAACTGCGGAGTGATTTTTCTCAGTGTGCAGTAATCCAAAGCCAATAATCATTTTGCAATGATTTAGGTTTTGACATTTGGTTTCACAGATTTACTGAATAGGTGCACTTGTATGACATTTTCCAAGTGCAGATGTCACAACACAATTCTATATTTATTGATTCTCTTGCATGGATTGTAATGGTAAAAGAGCCATTGATACAGGTCTATATAATTTCAATACAAATGTTACATTGCAGTTTTTAAGCTGCATTTAATAGTTTTAGGAGCACTTATTTTTCACAGAAGAAAATATCACAGCGTCAAGATTTTGTATTTATTAGATTTAATTTATACATCTCTGTACATGTACATGTAAATAGAACTAAAGGTTTCTTTAAATAAGCTTGTATAGAACAAAAATTGTACATGCATTTTGTACTTTAATCAAATAAAAAGCTTTTTTTTCACACAAATGATTCAAAGCATTCTTCCCTATGGCTGTATCTTGTTCAGATGTACAAAGAGACCCAAGGTTACATATCTCTCATGTGGCCTTAACAGATCATCCACAGTGACCTAACTACTCTATTAGGTATAAAGTACTCTGCTCCTTAACTGCTCTCTGTCTGAAAAAAATCATTTATCTGAAAGTGAATTAAATAGGCAAGGTGAATAGAAGCCCAGGAGCATTTTGTACCCCCTGGAATGGGATCAAATTTGAGCATCTGCTTCTGTCTCCAAAGAATAGCAATATGAATCCCAAGCCAAAGAATGCAATTCTTTTATGTCGGTAAATAATAGGTGAGTTGGCAGTCCTCCTGTTACACCATTTCTATGGCAAGACATTAGCACTAATAAAATGTTTTAACAAAGTACAGTATATACTTCCATTCCATATGCTTCCATTCTGTTTTTATATTCCATAACAGAACTAGGAGATTGGACTGTGGAAAAGAGGGGTTTAATCATTGTAATTGTTTTGAAATAACAATACTTCAAGTGACCAGTACCAGATTTTACCCTCCTTTGTGTGATCATTGATACATATTTAGCACAGGACAAACAGAAATTATACAGGATTTAAGTAAGGTAAAGCTCCCTTCCCCTATTCTGGATAGAATGATCTCTAACATCTTAAATATATCTAAACTCAGGATCAGAAAAGTAATATATTGCAGATTACCAGTCCTTAAATGTGATGGCTGTATTTTCTTTCTTTTTTTTTGGCCTAAGTACTTTTTCTGCCAAAACACTCATGTTGTATTATCATATGTACTAAATTGAATGTTAAATATTGCTATCTGTCTTCCCAGTTTTCTTCTACGAACTACAGAACATGCCCCTCTGTTACGACAACATGGCTTCTCCATAGTTATCAGTCTAGGATAAAATATTTTACCATCAGGGTCACCAAGTGAAAAAGAAAGAGGTGGAAAGGTAATTTAGCCACCATATTTGTGACTGGTAAATGGCAATAAATTACATTTTTGTAGATGCATTTTAACATGTGGTCATGTCTTGTAGCTATAGACAAGAAAGAAGTGTACTTTATTCCTAGAAACTTGCACTAATAATCCACAGGATACCAAAATTTTCACAGAGAGACTTTCCCCATACAGCTTAAATAGATCAATCATAATTGCTGGGAAATTGTGGCTTTATAAAAGTAACATTTCAACCTGATGCAGGCCTTTAACTACAAAAAAAAACCACCTTTTTTTTTAATTCTGTTTTTTTTTGTTACCATTAAAACCACTTTTTTTTTTGTTTATTTGGTGTACCTTTTATCAACTTCTCAAAGGGCAGCTCTGTTGTAGACAATGATTCTCAGCATGCAGATTGGTGTGTTGTGAATGGACTTGACTGAAATAAAATAAACTAAGCAAGTCTGATCCAGAGTGATCACTTTAGATATCATTATCAATATTCAATTTTTAGTCCAATAAAACATCTTTTAAGCTGTCATAATGCAGAGAATCTAATTTTGAAAATTGTGGTAATAAACTGTTGGAAGCCTCCTCATATTCACATAGATTCACTCTGATGGAAACTGGCTTTGAGTTCAGGTGTGTATCCTTAAGTGGCCAGGATAATCCAAGATGATGGCGATGAAGCTAAAAGAAAAGATACAATCTTGTCATAATGCAAAAATCAGCACGCACCAATCAGAAAGGAGCTTGTTGTGTAAAATTCTCATTATTTGAGCATAATATCTTTCTCCATTCTGGAATCTGGAATTGCTAATACTGTCTCAACGCTCTACAACAAGTGTGGTTTGTTGCCAGGTTAACATTAAAAGCCACCACTTCCGGACATATTTGATGATAGAAAAACCTGTACTCTGAGGCTGCTAATGCTGGCCTGTTCTTAAGAAGACATTAGCTGCCTACTGACATGAAAGCCTGACTTATTAACACTTTTCAAGACTGGAGAATATATACTTTCATCTGTTAATCCAGCAAACCTGGAAAGGATCTCGTAGAAGTCATTTTTCAGCAACTGTTTTCCATCCTGGACCAGATTCATTTCAGGTTTGCTGAATCACCCAGGTTCACAGATGAAAATATATCTTCTCCGGCCTTTGAGAGCTTTAATAACTCCAGATGATGGAATTCTGACTTGACTGATGTTCTAATCTGCATGTTGGTTCAGAATAAATAAATTAAAACAGAAATAAAGTTCCACTTTCAAAACATGCACTAAGTCAGGGTTTTTGCAGGATGAAAAAGAAAATGCGCAATTCAGCATAGATAGCCAACAAATACTGGCTTCCCCTGCAGCTGCCAAGACAAATAGAACTCCCGCTTGCACAGAAGAAAAGGTGGTGCCTGTGATAGAACAGTGAGAGGTAAGTGTTTAAAAATTGTAATCAGGCAGGTAATATTTTTTTGCAGAATAAAAGTCCCTTCTGCAATAATAATAATAATTCTTTTTTTTAAAGAATGGGTTTTGTTCACTTTAAAGTATCAGATTTAAAATAACGCTGCAATTTAGAAGGTTATGTATCTATTAATCATGCATGCCTATGCTAGTGAATATATAAAATTACCTGCACAGAAATATAGGGGTGGGAAAGTTGGCCTTTGGACCCATTTAGTCTGCTCTATTAACAGTTCAATCAGATTTTAACCAGACACTATTTCTTTAATTTGCTGATCTTTCACATTATATCATGATGTTTAGAAACCCTAGATCACAGTTTAATAATACTAGTTTATAAAGGAATACACCTGAAGTCCTACTAAAATTTGTAATAGGATTAGGACTTTTTCCAATTCCTGATAATTCATTAAGCATACCTTTATTAAAGATCCATCTTTGCAGTGCCACACAATTCCTTCAACCTTCCCCTCCTGACAATGGTTAAACCAGGATATGAGACTATTAGGATTCAGAGCTGGAAGATTCCTAATGAGAAATGCGCCATGAGGGACAAGGAGATGAATTGGATTCTTTTTATTGCCAATGCCTAAATGAATGATATAAAATGACAGAGTAAGTTATTATTTGCCTTTCATAGCATGTCAAGTGTTTTTCATTCTTTAGATATATGATACTTTAGTGTAGTACATATGAATGTTCTGTAACAACAGTACTGATTATACAAGCAGCAGCTATGAAGTCATTTTTTCAAGTCTTTTACCCCCCTGGCTAAACAATATATGCTCAATTGTATTGTAATATAGAGAAGTGGAAAACTAGAATTTAAAGAGCTTGCCATAACACAAATCATATAAAGCTAACAAACCCCAGAGCACAGGTACTGTATCCCTTTGCATTTGGGGGGGGGGGGGAGCCATGCCCATTTTGTATATTATTTTTAGAGATGAGATATACATTGGAGCTCTTGTTCATATTGCTCTATATCAGGGCTGTCACACTCAAATCACATAATGGGCCAAAATCCTAAACAGGTGTACCTGACCTATCCTAGTCTGTCTATTTGAGGGGAAGGCCTGGGTCTCTGAGTCTGGAGACATTGCTAATGTAGCATCCCACTGATATTCCATACCTGGAGTAGCAGCAGCATACTACTGGCAGCAGGATCAGGATACAGTCGTGCGTAGTGCTGGGTCTCTGCAGGAGTGTGAAGAAGCAACTGGGGTCCTTCTGCCTGCAACGCAATCATGCACTTGTGTGGACCGCCCTGCTTCTACCTAGCTTTCTGGTACTGGGTCATTCTGCCTGCAAATGTCAGGTGCTTGGGTGGAGCACAGTTACCGCGGGCCACATAAAATGTCCAGACGGTCAGATTTGCCCCACGGGTCTTGTTTTTGGCACCTATGCTCTATATGTATATTCCAAATAGATGCAGCATTACACAGAGATAATAAAAGGGAAGGAACCCCCCAATACCAGTTGTAAAACAAGACCAATCTGTACAGATCTGAGCATACTGCTGTCAGCATAGTCACAGGATTCTTTTGGCATTGTTAGATCCACATACTGATTGCTACATGGAGCTACATTTAGCTTTATATTCATAGACTTGTGCCATGCACATTTTTAACAATGAAAATAAATCCATAACCGTCTTTTTGTGTTCTTGTTACCCTGACAATTATTTCTTTCACGGCAAAATGGAAAGGAAAAAAGGCAAATCTAGATGTCATCAACTTTGGAGATGGTAATATGTATTGGCATGAGATATCACATGGGCCATGCTGCTTTTGCAGAGGTTTTATTTATTGACTTGAATAGAAAAACTGCAACATGTATCTTTTTGATGTACCATCCTATACAGAAAATCAATTAGCTTTAGCAAGGAGGCTAAAACTAAAGTATCATTATCATTTCTTGCATTCTGACTGTGAAACAAACTAAAAGGTAGCATGGCTGGCAGGAACAAACCCTAATTGTTTCACCTAATGATGTATGGTTATAGATTTCTACTATTAAATGACAGCAATAACAAACAGTAAAGGTGCGTACACACTTCCAATTTTTATCGTTCCAATCGAACGACGAACGATCGATTGGGCAAAAAATCGTTCGTAAAAAAGTAACCAACGACGCCGACGAACGAGGAAAGTCGCTGGAAACGAACGACCGGACCGACGGATCGGATTGGGCGACGATCGTTGAACATCGTTCGTGTGTACGGTCGTTCATTGATCGTCCATGGTCTGAGCATGCGTGATGAACGAACGTCCGTTCACTTTCCTGTCGTGCACATAGTTCCTCTATCGCTCAAACGATCGTATCTATTGTGTGTACAATATCTACGAACGATCGTGTCGTTAACTCTATGTGCAGGATCGGTGCTATACGATCGTTCATATATATCGTGCATGAACGTTCGTCGTTCGTTTTCCAACGATAATAATTGGAAGTGTGTATGTAGCTTAAGCAACTCCTAGTTGTCTCAAAGCTAAGAAACCACTGTGGGGGAAAAAAAATTAACAACTATTTTCTAGTCTGCTCTTGGTACACTTAATGCCAGGTTTAAAACAAACTATTTCTGAACATTCTCACAGCAGAAAACTACTTTATAGAATAAAAACATTCTGTAATCTAATTTCGTTTCACTTTAAGAGGATATCACTACAAAGATTAACCAACAAATAAGAAAGTTGTATCTAATATATCTATTAATATATATTATCTAATATATATATATATATATATATATATTATATACTTGCCATATGGGTTTCCATTTATATTGGTTCCTATAAGTTCCAGAGTTTGCTCAAAAAGATCCGACAAGTGAACAAGACAGATCTCTAATGAGTCAGGATCGTCCAACCGTGGCCTTAGTACTATAGCAACACCTAATGTGTAATTCACTGCACAGGAATGCCAGCAGTACTGCTTATTGCTGTTCTCCACAGGGACCCAACCTAAAAAAAAAAAATCACAGTACAAAATGTAATCATAGTCATAGTAAAAAGGCATAAATGCAGCATAGGGCTTTAAACGTTGCTATTGGTTATTGCCACCTGTGTTTTTTTTTCTGTGACAAGAGTCCATCCTAATGCTCTCCCCTATACTCACTACCTGCAGGAGTGGAGACATAGGAAAGCTGGAGATACAGACTGGCCACAAAGGCAATTGATAGCTGGTCCATGTGAGAATGAATGTGTCTGGTTTTTAAATTGTCTCATCCGAGGGTACTGATGTGTAATGAGAAAGGGAGGGGTGATTAAAAAAAAAAAAAAAACATAGGGAACGCTTTGCACTGGAATGTATTAAAACCCACCCACTGTACACTGCCTGTTACACACTCCCACCCTCTTGCACTGTATACATAGCATGCTACAGAGTTTAGAGAGATTTTTTTTCTAAATACAAAGTACAACTTTGATCTTTGTTTTTTATTAGCAGCCCATCATCCTGCTAATGTAAACAAACAGCAGGTGTTTCTAAGCATTTAGAAACTGACTCAAACCCAACTTCAGTCTTTGTTGGGATATTTGAGACTAAATTTATTCAAGGTACCACCAGTTAGAGAGGTCAATGATAGCATATGGGCAAAATAGATTCTTTAAAGTAACTTCTCCAGAGAGTGTAACAAATGTGTTATTTTACTTTAAAATGTCTCTTGACTTTGAAACCTTTATTTTCTTCTTGCTACATAGTACTTCTATTTCTGTAGTTTCAGACATGGTCTATTCTCTAACTGGCAAAAAGAGTGCATGGAGTTCCCCCTTTTCCTTTATACACTCATGCCCCCTGTGCATAGCACACATTTATACATTTTTATGTTTCATTTTTAAATGCTATACTTTATTTCCACAATAATAGTACCACTGACAGTTCTTTTCAGGTATCCAGTACAGTGCTGTTCCCTTTGTACTTCCAAACATTGGTAAAGGATGGGGGAAAATTGTGAAAACAACACACCTTGTATAGTAAAATAAAGAGAAATACACACTTGCTATACCCTTCAGAGAGGGTTTTTTTTTTTAACACACAAGACATAGAGGTACCTGGTATATGGCCATTCTCATCAGGATATGGTTTTCCTTCCACCCTTTTCACACCTTTTGCTGGAATCCAGAAATCAGGGACAGGTCTAAAATCTTCATCAACATTCCAAATGAATTCTAAAAATGACCATTAGAAAAACTCACCAAATAATTATTTTCCTATCATTTCTCATTTACGAAATACTGTATAAACATGTATTCCAAACACCAACGTACAGTAACATGCAAACCGCCATGCCATTCATTTGGAGAGGCAGCCCAACACACTATTACGCAACACATCTGCAATGCACACCACGGCAATGAATGAGCTAAACTGTTAAAATGTGAACGAAAGATGAACTGTTACCAACAGCAACCTTTACCTTTCTAATAAAACAATTTGGCTGCCATCAGCATGTTTTGTTCTAATAAACAAAATCTATCAGTTTGTGGGTAAACCTATTCCAACTGGATATTTGTATGGATCAATATACACATCTGAGACTTAACCTTTTGTATTCTCAGGTGACCTACCTATACCTTGAACCCCGTAAAAGTCTGGCTTTGCACTGAATATGAAAATTACATGTGACAACTGATAAGGGTTGAAAAGTACTACATCCCAAAACACAAACCCAACACAATCCTTCTCTCTTCTATGCTTGAACTGCTAAGAAAGGATGTATGTCCTAGGTCTTCAGGACTTCAAGTATAATAACAGACTGAACACAATACATGATGGTCTTTGGAACCCAAAAACTATAAAATACCTTTGGAGCTTCCTTTTGAAAAAACGTGTTTTTTAAACTTCTTATCCGCTTGCTTTGTTGGCTTCCTATCAAAACGAGCCCACAAATATGGGCAACCTAGAGAGGGAAAAAAAGACAAAGTATCAAATACAGCTAATCCCTAGCTGGACATTTAGTGCAAGACCCCAAATAAACAAACTCGCCATCAGCCAATGTTCTATTGAGTAAAGAATGCTTTTTTTAATGACAACACATTAGGTAAACAAAAAAAAACATTAAAAAATAGAAGACAGCTGAATCGTATTACCTTTGTGATTAGCTACATAGCAGCATGTACCATCGACTTTCTCTGTAGGCAGTGCATTATGGATATCTGCATTCAGTGCCAATGGATTGATAGTTTCCGTAGCCACCACTTTAAACATCTAAAAACAGGGATCATTTCATGTTTCAGCTGGTGTATCAGGAATGGTGAGAATTTGATACAAAGAGTTAACTTAAACCAGTAGAAAAAAAGGAAACACCAGAACCACCATACTACTTCCAAATAGCTACAGGTAGGTATCTGTTAAAATGACTCTTAAACTTCAGTAATTTCTGATGCCCCCAAACAGGAATGCAGAGCTGTAAATTCAGAATGTTTTATCTTATATTTAGTGACCACTAAGCAATGGTCAGCAGGACAGCTAGAACTATTATTAGAAGGGTCAGCCATGAAGTCTTTCCTGTTTCTCGTGACATAACATAAAGTGTACTTTGATCCTGTGTTTTATTTATGCTTTGCTTTCTGTATATAAATGTTATTATAAATCTGACCTTCATGAAGGCTTCTGTTCTCTACTCTCATCTTTTGGGCAAGACAACCCTACATTCTCCTCTATGGGCATGGGAACTCCAGACTCCCCTATGTGAAAGGCAAATCATGATTTTCTTTCTAAAACTGCCTGGATTAAAGAGTACCTAAACTCAGAAATTTCACTTTACATAAACGGGTAGACAACCCTTTTATGTAATGTAAAAATTCTGTTTGCAGGGTGCAACACCCTTAGCACCGCTCCCTAATTCTTGATCATCTAGGTGATTAGGAACAAATGGGCACACAAAGTCTCCTGGGCTCTTGGATGTTCCTTCTGAGCATGCCCCAACATCTCGATGATCTCATGCACGTGCAGTGAGTTCGGCAAGTTTTTTCCCCAACTACGTCACCCGTTCTCTTGCCTGGGTTGGGGTAACGTAGGAAGAAGAACCCAGAATAAGAGGAGGAGATGCCTGAAGCGCCGACCCGAAGACGGCTACCAGGACCAGAACCCGATGGAAGAAAACTCCAGAGCGATTGCCTGCGCTCTGGGATTGAAGGTGTTTTTTTTTTTTTGGTTGTTTTTGAGTTTAGTTCCTCATTAAGTATATAGAAATGCAAAAAAATGCCAGAATCATGCCACTGTCTCCGTTATCTCTATACCATACAAAATGCACTATTGCTGCTGCCAGTGCTGATGTGTAAATGTGCAATGGGTACACAGCCATCATCTCCACCTTTATAATGCACAGCACTCTAACGGATAGGAGTCCAAACATGAGGGATTTGTTGGTCTTTTTTAATGGTCTTTTTGAATTTGGTTTTGTATGATCCTTTGGCCATACAGCTTCATAGTATAGCATCATGGTATTTGTATAGCATTGATGGTAATCTATGAACATGTATGCCATGTCAGATCAAAATAATCCCTACAATAGTGAATATATTTGTAATCACCATACACAACTTGCTACGCTGACATATGCAGTAAACCTTTCTTGACATGGCAATAATAAAGCACGTGGTGCAGATCTTAGTAGGAAAGAGGACTGTCACTGATTGGCCAGGATATGCTACCTGTCAGCACATCACCTGATGTTTCCGCTTGGAGGAGGGCTCATCCTTCACCTCAGTGAGGAACACACATGGGATCTTCTGCTGTACAGCTCCTGCTTGCTGCATCACTGCCATGCACTGTATTACACACCATGTACACACTCCAACTTCCGCCTACCCGGCCCGCCCCTTCTCTTGCGACCAATCACAATGTCCACAACACACGGCGACGCGAGGAGGATGACGGGAGATGTAGTTTCCCGCACACTGGCGATAGAATGAAGTTGCTTGTTGTAATCAGTCAGTTGTATCATTCCACCGTCAATTTAGAATAATCAGAATAACGTACAGTTACTGTATTTACATTAATGTTAATGACTTGCTTTTCCAAAACGAAATAAACGGAATAAAAAAATAAAAAACATAAAGGTGTCAGCTAATACTGGCAGCTTTGGTAAAGCAGACCTAAATTAAAATTCTTGCCTTACTAATAAGTTTAAACAACCCTTCATGTAAGGTAACATTTACCTTATTTTTTAATCGTTAAAAAAGGGTAAAGCTCCTACCCTTCTGACGTTATCGCCGCAGCGCAACAGAAACGGAAAATGCACATCTCATGCATACGCAGTGAGATCCGCACTCTTTTTTCCCATCTTCCACGAGCTGCATCACCAAATCCTGAGCCTGAGCAGAGAGAGATTGGGTGATGTAGGCATAAGGCAGAAGAAGGGCAAAGAAGATGACGGAGCCCGGGATAAAGGACGATTCCAGGAGAACACAGGACCCAATCTAGAAAACCTCTGGAGGAATAATTGGATCCGCAAAAATAACGTCCTTGTATGCTCTCATCATCTCTCGTCTGGACTACTGTAACCTCCTCCTCTCTGGTATTCCACTAACCCGACTCTCTCCTCTACAATCTATTATGAATGCTGCAGCCAGACTCATCCATCCTTCCCACCACTCCTCTTCTGTTGCATCTCTTTGCAGTTCTTCTTACGGGATTCCATTTCACCTTAGAATCAAATTCAAGCTTCTGTGCTTTGCCTTCACATCTCTCCCCAGCTTTTGTCCCATCTTTATGACCTGGTAACAAAATATTCCACTAGCTGCTTTCCTCGCTCCTCAAATGACCTACTAATGACTTCCTCACTCATAACCACACCACACGCCCGGCTCCAAGACTTTCCTAGAGCTGCTCCGACTCTCTGGAATGGTCTTCCTCGTCCTATTTGGCTTGCTCCTACTTTTTGCTCATTTTAAAAGAGCACTCAAAACCCATTTTTTTAAAAACTTGCCTACCCATCGTCTTCTGTCTTTTGAAACCATCACTACTTCCCACCACTACATATCTCCCATCCTATTGTGTGTAACTTCCCCCACCTTGGTGTTATATAAATCCTGTTTATTAAAATAAATTATAATAATAATAAAAGGAGTACAATTGTGACACACAATATATAGTGCAATGCTGAATTATGGAGCATGGACACAATGCCTACGTTTTAAAAATTGCAACCATGATGGGATATTTATTGCAGAAAAACAAACACTGTCTCCTCTGCAATAAAACAATTTAACCCTCCTTGGACAAACTCTTTTTGCTGTACACAAGCAGCTCACTGTACAATCTCAGCATGAATATGTAAGAGTTATGTTATCCCAACCTGGCCAGTTAAGACAACTGATGGTACAGCACTGAATAATATGTTGGCACTATATAAATCCGTTTTAATAATAATAATGACAATAATAATGATGCCAAAAGAGGAAGATGCTTTGCTGGTGAGGAAATGTGGCCACCACAGGGACATTGCATTGTTAGAGCAGAGCTGGGTATAGTTCCACCTTAAACATTGCTCCCATCTGGCCCACTTTTAGAACCAAATCCCTCTTTTCATTTCTCCTCCACAGTCATACCTTGGTTGTACAATGTGTAGTTCTCAACAAAAATGATGTGATAACTTCTAAAAGAATTACACTGCACTCACCTTTTGTTCGAGTAGAATGCAATTGTTGTTTTGAAAAGCCAGCATAAAGGAAAAATGCTAGTAAAGAAAGTACTTGTGGGTTTAATCAAACATTTAAAATAAACTTTTACAGACAAATTACCTGGTGTTCATGGCAGGCGGTGAGTCCTTTAGCTACATATGTTATGCTAAAAGGCGTTCATTTTTCCCAAAAAGTTGGGAGGTCCCTCTTAAATAAAGTACAAACTTACTTAAATATTCTTGAAAACCCTTGAGGCTATGATGGATAATGATTACTTCGCTCAGGAGTATGTAACGAAGAGGGAAATTGTATAGTACAGATGTAACATAATGCCCCCATACATTGCTAGTCAATAGGAGTAGGGATAAGCGAGAAGACCTCTGACATTCACATGAAAATTTCCTCGAACTTCTAATGGGTGCGCGAAATTTCGGCAAACCAATTTTGCTTACTCATCGGAAGATTGCACAGGAGGATTCCCCAGGCTGCGTTCATGAATGCAGCTGCGATACTCCTCCTGTCAGTGTGAGTACTGCGCCTGTGCTCATCAATGAATGTAGCTGTGGGAATCATCACAGGATGAATTCATTCATGATGAGCACAGCCGCGGTACTCTTGTGTTCTTGGATTGAGAATCTCTAACCAAGAACACATACTACAGGGCTGCAAGAGCAATCAGGGGATTGATCCTGCAGGTCCCACAAAATTAAATCTCGACAGCCGAATTTACACAGGCCGTTCTCGCTTACATGTTCAGTAAGCGAGAACGGCCCGATTCGCAGCGAGATCGAATTTTAAAATTTCGCTTGCTCATCCCTAAATAGGACAAAACTTTGTGGTCACTGGTCAATAGGTCAAAATGCGCATTCGGTGGGAAGAAAAATGCCTTGGTGTTGTTGGTCAGCAGAATGAAAAATGCAATATCAGTATCAGTGGTCAGTGGTATCAGTGGTCAGAGTAACAAATGGCCAGTTTAGTGATCATGGGGGAGTAAATTGCCCCAAATTAATGGCTTGCAGGGCTCAAATGCAAAGAGCATGTTAACATGAAAAGCCTTCCACAAGGTCAGTGGAGCAAAAAAATACCCTGGTGTCAGCGGGAGTTAAAAATGCACTGAAATAGTGTCAATGAGAGGAAAAGTGTCCAGGTTTCATTGGTTGTCAGTAGAAGTAAATTTGCCTGTGTTAGTGGTCATTTTATGACAGAAGGGGTAGACAAGTGAAGCCACAGAACTTACCAGAGCTTTGCTGCTAAGTAAAAAAGAGACTGCAGCTTATGTATTTTACTCCCCACTGTACAAAATGTGTCACAGATGAAACGATTCGGAGAAGTCATTTCTCTTCGCTGCTGGAAAAATAATGCTTTTTTAAACTCAATTGGGTCAACATTGTGTGGCTTAAATTTGTTTACATGTAACGGTGGTTAGTGAAAACCGAGTGAAACTGCAGCAGAATAGATTGTACTGCTTAAAGCTATCATCACATACCTTAAAAACCTGTCACCAACACCTTATTGTCCATATCAAACTTGGCTTTGTCTTAAAGTAATGCCACCTGCTTACAATACACAGTATAGATAGGCTCAAACTGTTATTTTTTGCAAATAGTTTTGAGGACTTTTACTGTTTGTAAACATTTAAAACCACTTGCTAAATTCCTTCTCATCTCCACGATAGAACACAGAAAGCATATTGCAAATCAGTCCTCAGACATATGGGTAATGCAGCCAAAGCATGTATCCCTTTGATGTGGAGAGAGTCGGTGCCACCCTCTATTGGACTATGGTTTGCAAGATCAACCAAATTATGCTTATGGAAGACTTACCTTGACTTTTTATGGCACCGAAGAGAAGTTCCGCAATACCTGCTTCTATTGGATGCAATACCAGGACTCTCCAGAATACAGATTTATTCTCTCCCAGGTGCCTTAAAATCCCTAAGTGCTCAGAACCTTAGTGGGTTCTCTTAATTCTCTGCATCAAATCCCTTGACTATATACCGGTATATACCTACCTGAGCAGCTGTCTTACGGAAATAATAATTCATGATTCAGAACACCTACTCTTATACCCTACCCTCATACCCTTTGTGACCCCTAGCTATCCTTCCCTTTTACCCTTATCCCACATGCCTTATTGTTATTATAGTCTAAAAGGGGTGATACTTTCTTCCAATAATATTGTTCAAGACTTCACCCACGTTACTTGACCCTCATACTGTTTTTTTGCTGTTCGATGCCAATGTTTTCTAAGAATAAAAATAAATAAAAAATGTAAAAAAAAAACCGCTTGCTAAAATAGTTACCAATAAAACAAGGTTTTCATGGGGTTGTGTTTGCAAGAGGTTATCAGACACTCAATGCAGCGTTCAGTGGTGGGTGTGCCACCCTGCCAACTAATCCCGTTTAATCACAGGGTGGCACCATCTTCTTCTCTTCCTTCTTGTGATCATCTTGATAGGCTGAGATGACATAACTCACTCCCAATCATTCGGTTTCTATAGGCTGAAAAACCACGGTTTTTCTAGGTTGAAAACACTCCTGGGTGCCTGGCTGTGAACAGTACACAGTAAAAGATGCTCAGAAGCAGTTAACTTCACTACAAAACATCTTGCGTTTGCCCTTTAAGCTTCCTAGGCTCAGGAAAAACGCCCCCTCCAAGCCTCGGAGAGTTGGACCCTAGATATTACTGTTGAAAAGTTAAAATTATGTCATATTTTAATTTACTTCATCACACAGCAATCTATAATCATTTTAATTAAGAGCACTGGGTTTCCTTTAGGATTCAGTGCTAACAGTATCTTATTTTACCTCCCTTTAACGGATATGATTCTTTTTA
Organism: Pyxicephalus adspersus; assembly: GCF_032062135.1. Lineage (NCBI taxonomy): Eukaryota > Metazoa > Chordata > Amphibia > Anura > Pyxicephalidae > Pyxicephalus > Pyxicephalus adspersus. Next base: position 82,098,012 of record NC_092859.1, on the reverse strand, counting down.
CTTGATAAGCTGACAAGGGAATACAACTGGATCCAGGCAATGGTAATGAGAAAAATATTAATGCAGACTTGACACCCCTACCAATGTCTGTTTATCTCATTTCTCTGACAACCTATCTAGAGATGTTGAGATTTCATGTGCTTCTCCCCTTATTACCTTTTAAACATGCTAAGACATTTCATATAGGAGTTTCCATATATGAAATGTCCTGACATATCACAGTATACTGCATATAGCAAAGAAATGTCTCTGGAGCCAAGCTGATAGCAGCAAATACATGGAAATTTCCTTTTTTTTTTTGTAAAATGTATTTATTGTGGTTCACAAGATAAAAAACAGAAAACAGTTCAAACATGGCTTTAACAAAATATATAAATTTAGCATAAAACATTACAATCATTTGATATAAAATTATTTGAGACTGCTAATAAGTAAAAATACGATGAAAAATATTTTCTAACTGTTAGATGTCTAACGAGAGGGGACAAAGTAAATCTGATCAATTCCACAGGAAGCAACAAATGAAACTAATTACTTCTGTGAAAAGCTCAAAGTCATGGTACTGATATTTTAGGTAAAAATGGGAGGGTCATTCTCTAGGATTCTATATAGTTACCAAGTTGTGTCAAAAACAATTCCGAAGCTGTTGTCAGGTTGAGAGTTTCAAACAAAAGCAGAGTCCTCTGCTCCTTTTTTAGAGAGGTCTCAATCCACTCCATATGAAATAGATATGGTACTTTGGTTAGGAACACATGCATAGTCAGTGGAGTGGAGGAAAGCCAGCAGTAGAGGATTGTCTTCCTACCAAAACCTGATAATTATGACTGATCGTCAAGTACCTTTAGTGTACTGGACCCCATCATTACCAATAATTCCTAATGTTAGTATGGAATGGAGGATAATAGATGGGTGTGTAGAGAACTAAACTTTTAAGTTTGCCCAAGAGGTGATTAGATGTGATATAAAGGCTGGTGAGTTTCATAGATATGTGGGGAACCACAAACAAAACAATTTCTGGCGAGGAGAGGTAAGTTGCAAGTTCAAGAAAGTGGGGGCATGGTTAGAGGGAAATATAATATGGATTAAAGCAGAACTAAACTGAAAATTAAAAAATTCTTCAGATCCATCCGGAGGTTTCTTTGATCATATGCCGCATCATCCCGGTATCCTTCTCAACACTGAGCAGGCGCAAGGTCAGGTGACGTAGATGGGGGGAAAAAAAATCTTGCTGCGCTGTGTGAGATTGGCATTTTTTTTCTCCCATTAAAGAAAAGGCTCCTTCTGTTCATGTCCTGGATCAGGAAGAAGAAGGAGCAGCCAGAGTTACATATTACTACTCTTTATCGTGTACAAAACCTGACGTGTTGATGGTCAGATAATTGCATTTGTTTGGAAGCTTGTGTTAATTGTTTTTAAGTGTATGTTTCCATTTATGTTATATATGTGTTATAGTGATCACTGTCCAGGGTGTGCAGCACCAAGTGGTTTTTTTAAAAATAATTTCCAGTAGCTAGAAATGTTATAGAAAATGGACATAAGGTTTCACAAAACAAATATATTATTACTAATGATGTTCCAAAATGAAAGTAAGAAGTAAACTGGAAATTAAGGTTGAAACATCAAAAGGTTTAGTGGATCAATAGATCAAAATACCAACAAAAAATCCCTGACCATCCCAATAAAAATGTATGATTTATTTCATACATGTATAGCTAGATTATTATACAAGTTTTTTTTGCACAGAATTGATTTCCAGCACTGCAAAGTTCTATTTGTAAAGATTTTTGATTGATGGTTGTTCACCTTTTTTCTAAAAACTGTATTGTTTGTCTAGATGACAGATTTTGCAATTTCAACAAAATTAGATACCAAAGCTGAGAAAATGTGTATACAATAACATGCTGCATACCCTTAGAGATAATGCTTCTTTTCAGAGTATATCATTACCTTTCTTTCTCAACCTTAATTCCAAAATTTAAAGCAGAACGTTTTCAAAAATACCTAAAAAGTAAAAAAAGGAACAGATTTTTTAATGCTATAATTTAACTACCAAAGGGATTTTGTCAGAAAGCTCCAGGATCAAATCATTGCTGTACAAAGTCCCTGATGTACACTTTTGAATTAAAATATAATTACTGAAGTGCCCATATGAGATTTGGTTGTTTGTTAGTAAACAACTGTTTTTTTTTTCTTTGCAATATTTTAGTTAAAGCACAAATAAACATTAAATATTAAAAGTGTGTTTGAAGCAATAAAATATGAAGGGCTCATATTACTTTAAAGCTGCTAATATATTTCCTGTTTTTAGCTTTTTTTTACATTTAATAAAATATGAATCAATTATTGCCAGTAGTAAATGTTGTTGTGAGGATACACTGGGCCTGATTTATTAAAGTTCTCCAAGGCTGGAGAGGATACACTTTCATCAGTGAAGCTGGGTGATCCAGCAAACTTTGAATGGATCTGGCCCAGGATTCAAAACATTTGCTTGCAAATAGCAAATGATTTTGAGGAAATTCATTCCAGGTTTATTGGATCACCCAGCTTCACTGATGGAAGTGTATCCTCTCCAGCCTTTGGAGAGCTTTATTAAATCTGGCCCGATAACTTGAATGCTACTTTCTTGTTTCAGCTATCATTTTATTGTTGATGGTCCAATTAAAACCTTCCTGCTCTTTATTGCAGTAGTCTTTTTGGGCTATGTTCAGACTGACAATGAGGTTGTGCGCGGTTACCACTTACCACTTCTCATGCCAAGGAACCACTGCTGTTGGGGAGATGAAGTAGTTTCTAACAGTGGCAGCCCATGGAGCATAAAAGGGGGGTGGCAGTGAGTGGTACAGTACTGATCACTGGTGCATGCTGTCAGTGGTTCCTTAAGAATCACCTCTGCAGCGTGAGTGACCAAGTGGCTTGAAAGGTTCCAGATGCTGAGAGCTGCATGGAATCACTTGATCCCGAGGCAGGATGGGACCTGCCCTAAGGTTTCTGTGTACTAGTTCCTAAATGATGATGAGGTTAAAATCCGAGGCAGGTTGTGCTGCTCGGAACACACATATATCTGATGCAACATGAAAATAAAAACTGGAAACTTAAGGTGCGTACACACTTCCAATTTTTATCGTTCCAATCGAACGACGAACGATCGATTGGGCAAAAAATCGTTCGTAAAAAAGTAACCAACGACGCCGACGAACGAGGAAAGTCGCTGGAAACGAACGACCAGACCGACGGATCGGATTGGACGACGATCGTTGAGCATCGTTCGTGTGTACGGTCGTTCGTTGATCGTCCATGTTCAGAGCATGCGTGATGAACGAACGTCCGTTCACTTTCCTGTCGTGCACATAGTTCCTCTATCGTTCAAACGATCGTATCTATTGTGTGTACAATATCTACGAACGATCGTGTCGTTAACTCTATGTGCAGGATCGGTGCTATACGATCGTTCATATATATCGTGCATGAACGTTCGTCGTTCGTTTTCCAACGATAATAATTGGAAGTGTGTATGTAGCTTAAGAGGTAACTAGGTAGAGGCCAGTCATCAAATTTGTCCATAATCCAATGAGAGAAAAAAGTCTAGCTCTCTGCAATTTTTGCATTAAAATTCCAGGAACTCAGATGGGCATATTCTCAAAAACATTACCTCAGAGATCTAATAAATGCTGAGATTAAGAAGCTGTGGAAAACACCATAAGCCAAGCACTGAAGAACCTGAATGAGATTTGACCTACCTTAGCATGGTCAAAAACATCTGGTACATGTAACAGGGAGCCAATGGAGGAGACTACTTAGAGAGGAAAAACATGGCTATTTGAAACGTTTATTTCTATCACACATTGCATAGGCTGAAAATAGTCATTGTATAAAACATCAGGGATATCTGATGATCTAGAAGTTATGATGGCAAAAACAAAAGAACAGATCCTGTTCAGTAGAAGCCTGTTCAGTGTATTAATAGATCTTATTGCAGATTAGTGTTACCTAAATGCAGAAAAGTAAGGATATATCTTTATTAAGGCCTTTAGGTCACAGTTCTTGTAAATGTAAAATCTTTTCAGCTACTTTCTTTAGGTGTATCAACCTAAGTAGTCTCCAATACTAAAGTATATCTCCAATACTAAACCCCTTATTAAAAACATTGTGGTTTATTGTAGTGGTTCACCACAGCGGTATCAATAACACTGCTTTATTAGTGTTTTTTTCAGTTATCACACCATGACACAGTCCAAGTCTTTTTTTTTTTTCTAAAAAGTTGAAAACGATCATTTTCTTCAGTCCAATCTAAACTCAAGGCAATGTTCAACAATATGACGTTTTTAATATTCAAATAACCAGAAGGATTGCCAAAAAACATTATACTTTCTTGTCAAGCAAGTTTGCTGGTCTCACTTTAGCAGTGAAAGACATAACAATTGTTTTAGTTGATAATTGTTTATCACAATTCGTTTAGCTCATAAAAGATATATGAAAAATTAATTCCGAAAAAATACTTGAAAAAACTTGCCAATTTATTTTGCCTAGTCTGTGTTAATTGTTGGTATATACAATAGCATTTTTGCAAACCATTTTTTTCATGAAAAACAATGTTAAGGGAGATCAATTGATGCTTCTTCTGAAACATTTCAGAGCGGTATCAGAACCCATCGCTTTGCAGAGGACTCTACCATGTAATTACATATGATTTGATAATGTGTGTAATAGCGCAGAAAGCTATTCTAACAATTATGTGCATTGGAAAGGATGCTTATCAGGACAGCAAATTGCAAATTGATTTACATTGAACTGCGCATCATTTGTTTTGTTCTTATCACAATTCCTCTACTAGATTTAGGCACTAGTAATAACAGAACAGAAAAAAATAACAAGAAACAATCTTAAAAAGTGTTAGAAATATGGCTTCCATTGCTGTCTTGTTTCATCAGAATTGTCATTCTTCTTGTTTCATAAATTACTAAATCATGACATGGAACAAGTATGATACAAGTCAAGCTGAAACTCCCCATCTACACACATGCTCAGGGTTATTTGGCAGCTTGCATACTTCTTTTCACAATAATGAGTAATGATAATGAATGCTCTTTAGGTGTATCATACACAGTAGGTATCATGTGGGTGTTTTTTAAAAACCTCTCAGCCAGACAACCGATCAGCTGCCAGTCATTTCAGGGCTTTGTTCTTTTATTGATTTTGTGCCTAATAGCAGGATTTCTATGCAGAGCAGTGTTAAAAATCATTTGGTTTCATGTGTTGCTCCCTTGGTGGCCGTGTGAGTGACTCACTTCTGATGATTCTGTCAATGATGACTTACCATTCTGCACAGCAAGGAAGCAACGACTGGAACCAGGAAAGATTTCACTCTGCTCTGTATAACAATACTTGGGGCTTGTCACCAGCAACAGAACCTCTAGTGGTTATCAATAATTATCAGGGGTCACACTTTGCATTGTCTTTAATATGCCAATTCTTCTGAATTGGCTACTAAATTCAGGCCTGCATTTATAAACAGGGAACCCAGATGCAGGTAGTATTGCAATAGAAGCTGTCAAATGCAGGTCAGAATGAGATCAGCAGCAAGTTATATGGATTATAAATAATAAAGGAAGTGCTTTAACTTCCCAATATTTACTTACTTTATTTACTTGCCCAGTGACATAAGTTTAAAATCAGTCAAAACCAGCCATCAATTTTGTGCCAATACACGTACAATGTCATTTTCCTGCTAATGAAAGAATACATGTACAATGTCACGGAGCATTCTGCTTTTCTTCTACAAGGTTAAAGCAAAAAGCACCTTTTCCTAGGAAATTATCATTGTTGCTACAGATTGCACCATACATACATAATCAATCTATTACTACAAACTGACATAATCCTATTTATTATACTATTCTCTTAATGCTTGCCTGCTGCAAAAATTACATTTATAATAAGATGTAAACAACTGCCCATTAGATCTTAAGAAGACTGCCAAGTATTCTTCTGTTACCAGTGCTTCAGAAGGTATGCAGGAGGCAATTAAACATGCTGTGTTCCTGTCTGCCTGTTGTATTTTTTTATTACAATGTTCATACATATCTATGTCACCATGCGCTGCAGGTTAGAAAATGAAAATTCATATTACAAAAAAGAACAAAGATGGAATTTAAAGGGTGAAACAGGTTAGTACTGAAAAAAACATTCTAATTAGCTAATTAGAGCCATAGAATAATAGCTGGAACTGTTAGAGAATTTGTCAAGTCTGAGTGTTTTGTACATGAAAAGGAAATACGAATAGATTGTAATAAGAACATACTTTGATTTATAATTGCAGTGTTTACCTTAAAGCAATGCTCTCAGCAAACTTTTAGTGCCAATAAGAAATATTTTTTGGAAATAAGATAATATTCACTTCTCTTGTTGCCCCACACACTGCTGAATGCTGATGTGTCTTATCAAAGAACTAAGAGATCAACACAGATGTCAGGGTTTTTGAAGAAACTTTAAATGGTGGTTACTCTTCAATGAAGCAATGTGGTAATGGGTGTTACTGAAAAAGAGAGTGGATATTGTCTAAATGGGGACATGTAGGTAGCAATACCATCATGACAAAGGAACAAGTGAGCAAAGTTCAAGCATGTCATGGTATATAACTTTGCAGGTGTTCATAAATTAAAGAAAGGTAGAGAGAGTCTCACTGATTTTTTTATAAGTCACTTTCATTGATGCAGAAAGATAAAAAAAATCCTGCACTAGTTGAAGTTAAAATGTTGCTTCATTAAGTTTCCATGAGATACAGGTACAAAGAGCTCTCAAGCTGAAAGCAGTTTTGTGCACTGCTCACATTTTTCAGAGCAGAGATATACACCAACTTATCAAACACTATTTTTTAGAAATATGTAATGCCATTTCTATATATTTCTTTCCTAATATAATGTTAACATGTTCAGAAACAATAATATAATGTTCAATTTCTAATTACTGAATATTTCCATTTAGAGCCAATAAGGCTTTTTTCACACTATAGCACATGTGATGATCACCGCATAGAAAGAGCCCTAGGGGTAATATTTCTAATGTTAGTGATTTTATCATATAATGCATATTTTTGTTTCATCGTACTCCAATGACAATATGAAGACGCTAAAGGACCAAGTGTTGTATTAAACATATTCACTGAAACCTGAAGTGGGGAATATATCTGTAGAAATTCACTGCCTTTGACAAAGTTCCATGCTCAAAAGTGTTTTCATTGACATCTTTGTTATTGCTTCTGTCTATTGAGAACTGGCCTTGTTACTTGTTACATGTATAGGAATGCTGGATCTTAACGAATGTTGGCAATGACCTGTTGGTTTTTTGACCTGATGGACCTTTTGTATCAGCTGATGATATGATGCTGAAATTTCCCAGATTGTGCTTACCACTACTAAAATGTTATAATGTTACCAATGTTCTCACACTAATGACACGTTTAAAAGCTTTTTGATTTTTATTAGACATAGCCTATAGATTTGAATGTGGAAAGTGCATTATTAATCAGACAAAACCTCTGACCATCTATGAGATACAAGCAAGATACTCTATTAGACCGAAATTGTCTCAGGACTACAATCCCAAAGCTTCAATCTTTGTGTGTCATGCAGAAGGTTAGAACAGATCCAGTGACCATATGAAGGCTGTTGCAGGTCTATGTTTGGATCCTATGACATCAGGATACAATATTATCAGTCTTGCTTTTTTCAAACCATTGCCCTTTGCCCCAGATTCTTTTATTTCATTGTGGTGCTATAACACCGCAGAGCAAAACTACTTATTTGGGAAAAATGGTTATTCTTTGCTGTTCTGCAGCCTGCTCTTTCACGAAAGGTCTTTTTAATAAATTGCTTTTTACAATGTTTTGCTTCGATTGTATGGTGTGTCCCATTTTATATATTTTCTTTCATATCCTGAATTTTCCTTATAAAATGACCATTTAGTGTGGTGTTTTGCTCCCTGTAAAAGTGAATTTTTTTTTTTCATGATGTTTTGCTAAAAGGCACTTTTCTTCTGTACCATAGAACATATTCTCATGATGTATTGCTATGTCACATTGTACTATGTAAGCAAAAATTCAATTCTTTCTTAGCATGGTTACCCCAGGTTATCTTCCTTGACTGAAGTTTATAATTTTTAAAAGTAATTAGCATTGTGCATTTTGGGTTAGAGTGAATACCTCAAATCTAGCGGTTTATACATGTGTAGCACCCCTTTTAATGTAGAGGTGCCTTTAGGATAGTAGGAGGTAAAGTTCTGAAATATGCCAGAGAGTTTGGGACCTCAGTGCCAAGCCAGCCTTAGTGAGGTAGAAGGCCAAGTGCATCTATCTGTTTGGCCTATAGATACTATTTTAAGGCTAGCACTTCAAAAAGGATAAATGGATGGGGAAAAGGAGT
>NC_092859.1:82058482-82089498 GCF_032062135.1 Pyxicephalus adspersus | reverse complement strand
TGCAGGAAGGTATTCTATGACAGAGGCCTGTTTGCAAGCAGACACGTTCATGTTCAGGAGCAGTGCAGCAACATTTCTACACCATCACAATTATTTTGTTAGTCTTCATTGGCATGAATAAGTATCTAGGAATTTGCAAAGGTGTGTGTGTGTGTTGGGGGATCTATACATTCCGATACCAAGTGCTGCAGTATGTATATTCAATGGAAGGCCATAGTTGTGCTTTAAGATATTTATAGGAAATTTATTATTATATGTTAAAGTTAAATATGTGCAATATGCTAAATATCCCCTATATTCTTCTCAGGTGCTCTTGTTCCTCACACTTTCCTGCACAGTATATTATTTATATTATGCCACATACACTCTGGTGGGTGACACCACTTACACTCTGACAGATAACAAGCTCTTCCATCTTCCTATACTTTCCCTATGTAGCACTCACCCACTTTGGAGCAGCTGAATTTCTGTGGATTCTCCCTTGGGGTAAGTATCCTAAAGTCTAGCCTTCTACAGCCTCTCTTTTCTTCATCTTCTTTCCTTTCAAGGAGATTCCACAAAGTTTCAGTCCATTTCCAAATGGCTCAATTCCTATCACCATACATTATTCTCCACAACTTCTCTGAGTGTAGACATCCCTTGACAGTCTTGGTATCTCAGTACCAATGCGGGTCCCTACCTTATAGCACTTATTGGTAGGTTTCCTACTCCAGGTGGGTGACTAACTCTCCGTCACGCCTTGGCCAATCCCTGGTCTTTTATCCAGTGAGACACACACCAGTTTCTCTCTCAGACTCATGCCTGCCAGCAGATGTTGGGTGTTTAGATTGGGGAGCTGCAAGTCTGTGGAGCAGGCAATCCTATTTCTTCTGTCCTTAGGTCAAGTACTGCATATATGCCTAGCCATTGTAACCACTGAAAAAAAAAGAGGTCCAACCACAACATGCAAAACTATTTTTACTTTGTTTCATAGTATAAATAACTGTAAATGAGCAGTAAGTCTGCTGCTGCTGCGGTCTATTTTTTTTTATTTTTTCACCAAACAAGGGTAATAATATAATTTGTTAAAAGAGGTTACGGTAGTAATTTGACATGATAATGATAGTAATATGATAAAAGATGTTCTAAAACAGAAACAATTAAAAAAATGTTTGCAGGATATTTAAAAAAATAAGACATTCTGAAAACCTTTTAAATAAATCTTTTCTGTAATAAACATGTTTTATAATCAATATAATAATATGTTATAAAAGTACATTTGTCAAAGCAATTATAAAGTAAAATAAGCTTTGATTATGCTAATCAAGCATTAATACTAAATGATTCTACCTTTAAATGAATACTTCTTTCATCTACGCAACATCTCCAATATCCACCCCTACCTATCCCCTGAAAGCACCAAACTACTACTGTAACCTCCTCCTCTCTGGTATTCCACTAACCCGACTCTCTCCCTACAATCTATTATTAATGCTGCAGCCAGACTTATCCATCCTTCCCTCCACTCCTCTTACGCTGCATCTCTTTGCAGATCTCCACACTGGCTTCCATTTCACCCTAGAATCAAATTCAAGCTTGTGTGCTTTGCCTTCAAATCCCTACACAGTTCTTGTCCCTCTTACAGTTCTGACCTGGTAAAAAAATACTCCCCCAGCCGCTATCTCCGCTCCTCCAAATAACCTCCTCACTTACCCTATTCTGCTTGCTCATAGTTTCTGCCCATTTAAAAGAGCACTCAAAATATCTGCACCTAGAAACTCCCGCCGTCATCAACTCAGGATTCTTCTTCAACCTTCTCAGGATTCACAGCGCTCTCCTTGACTGTCGCAGATATGGGTAAAAGTCACTCCCCAACCACCGGAAGCAAGTTTGTCCCGACTGACGGTGAGAAGCCATTCCCCCCACGCTTTCAGGAGCCACAAAGGACTCCATCTTTCCAGGGAAGGGATATAACACCTGGGTCCGAGCTATAAAAAAGACCCGAACGGTATTCCCCGTTGTCTGAGGGCATGTGTAACCCCTCTAGCTCTCACAGCTCTTAAGATCAACTGAGAAAACTACATACATAAGCAAGATATATTAAAAAGGATAATCATTTTTTTTTTTTTGACCTGTAAACCAGGAACGCGGTTATGTCCTATAGGGACTGCAAGCAAGTTGAGGACTCGGCAGCCACTGAGGTATAAAACTATACAGCTATTAAAATATCAACCCTAAAACCACCAATAAAAGAAAACGCATTTCAGTTCATTTAAGTTAATAAACTATCAAAAATCTTTGATATTCAAACTTCAAGGAAACAATCTTGATTGAAGAATCAACCAATAAGTAAACAGCAACATGAATGCATCGTGTCCGCCATGTCAAGACGTTAGAACACCGCCATTAGGCGAAAAATATTAGGAGGAAATAAACCAGAAAATGGCTTCAATGTATCTTCTGTTGGTGCTTTCCACTTGCTCTCACTTTGGGCCTGATTTATGAAAGCTCTCCATGACTGGAGAGTATACACTTTCATCAGTGAAGCTTGGTGGTCCAGCAAACCTCAAATGGATCTGGTCCAGGATTCAAAACATTTGCTAGCAAGTAGCAAATGACTTTGAAGAAATCCATTCCAGGTTTGCTGGATGACCCAGCTTCACCGGTGAAAGTGTATTCTCTCCAGCCTTGGAGAGCTTTCATTAATCAGGCCCTTTGTGCATAAGTGGGTATAATGTCATAGAAGCTCCTTCCTCTGACGTGGATAAGATCCAGATCTTTAAGAAGCTGTTCACCCTCAGCAAAGGAAAAGTAGGAGAATTTTTTCCTTTGTAGTTGAAAAATTATTTTGGGAGGGAATGCCCATCTATATTTGATATTGTGGTCGATGAGGGCCTGTAGAAGAGGTTTAGGTGCCTTTCTGCGTTGACTTGTGAGTGGTGTCAGATCTGAAAAGATTTAAATCTGGTGGCCTTCCATCTCAATAATCTTAAGACCCCTTGTTACTTTCATCAGCGCTTCTTTGGTCGAGTAATAATGAGGTTTAACAATCACATCTCTTGGGGGAGCTCTTGGTCCAGCTCTGTAGAAGTAAAGCAAACTGTGAAAATATTCTACTTTCTTCTAAAGGAAGTGCTGGAGATGGATCTGGTGCCTGGGGATCCTGAGATAGAATGCTGAATCTGGAGCAAGTAGTGTGGGATAATACTGGGGGGCTGTGGGGCTCAATGTCTCCCCTGTGGTGGAATGGAGAGCTGGGGCCTGGTGATGCTGGTAAGGCTTTATGAAGAGACTAAGATACAGTCTCCTCATAAGACAGTCTCTTTATGAAGAGACTGTATTCTGGGGAAGGTTGATCCGCTTGGGTGCTGGCTGGAGAAGAGGGGATACATCCTCCCACCCTCTATCTGTGGACACAGACTCCTACCTTGGCTGATTCTCCATTTTTCTTGTGAGTCAGAGTGTGCAGCAGTGTGATCCTTTCTTGCGGTGGCCATCCTAGAGACCAGCCACGTGGTTTGAGATCACGGAATGCGATCCTTAGCTTTGTTTCCTGGCTTCCCCACCATCGTTAATCCATGCTGGGCAGAATCCAGATGCTGGCAATGCCCTTCGGTAGCGTGGCTGCTGATTCCCACTGCTGAAAGAGCCGATTTAGAAGCCAGAGGGGTGCCGAGCAGTCTAGGCAGCTACCTCCATTGACGCCGGCGCACGCGCACTCCCCACGTGGCTCCTTTGGATTATCTGAAGACTCCCCCCTAAAGCTCATTGCAAGGTTGCTTTCCTTTGCGCGTCTTCCTTAAAATTGCTTTTCTCTCCCATCCCAACACTTATCCCACCTTTTACCCTCTCTAATATCTTTTTATCCTTTTCCCACCCTTTTCCCCCTCTTCAGTCCCTCCACCCCCCACTTTCATTGGCTTCAGGCTCCATACCTTGGAATTACTCGGCCGGTTATGGCTACTGCTCCTCCAAGGGTGCTATCTATCTGTTATGCATAGTAATCTATTATGTATACTGTTAAAAATTTTTGCTCCCTAAAATTGTTTTGTTAAGCCCTTACTGTATCTTCCCCCACCCTAGTTCCTTCCTCACCCCATCTTGTACCCTGTTGTTACTGTACCTAGGCTTTGAAGTTCGAATAGTTTTGTTACTTATGAACAATTTTGCTCACAAAGTAGTTTTATCCCATGATGTAGGGCTCAACATTCCAAATAAGTGTAGGATGGCATTTAATTATTATCCTTCCCTGCAAGCCAATGTTGTATGTCTGAAATTCCTAATATTCTATTCCTAATATTCAGTTGGACTGCTCCAACTGCCCCTCCCCATCTTCTATGCAACAGTTCCACCAGACCTTGCAGGCTATGCGGGACTTGGTGGAGGGCTTTGGTCTAATTCACCAGAGTGAGGATACTTGCAACTTCGTCAGCTTTACTTTGCTTAAAAAAACACCTCTTCTATACAGTCACCCACCTCCCTGTGGGAAGCGCACAAGATCACCTCGCATGCTTTTCTAATGCAACTGGCCTCAAAAAATTACCACCCCTACTGGCCTGCCTCACACAATTGTCTGAATGGAAGCAGAATCCAGTCCCCTCCTTATGTAAGCAAATTAAATCTAATAGGGTTGAGCTTAATATGCTCACCAACAGCAAAGATGAGAAACGACTACATTAGTCCAAGTGCCATTACTATGAAAGAGCAAACAAACTGATCTTAATGGTGGCCCACAAGCTTAAGGCTCAGTCCAGCAAAGCTGCGCAAACTGCACATACCCTTCGGCACCACAACAGCACCACAACAGATCTTTCCACCACCCAGGGAAAAGATCTGAGGTGATATCATCCTTCCCAAATTGAACTATGGCTGACCTTATGCACTCGGATGTCACAGTCTCAGAGGTTCTTAAGGCCATCAAGTCACTTAAATCTGCTATGATGCCTGGCCCTGACGGGTTCTGTGTTCTATGCTACAAAAACTTTCCTGACCTTCTGACCCCCCATCTAGCTACCCTCTTTAACCACCTCCGCACATGCCGTGACTTCCACCCCTCCGCACTTGTAGCGCATATATCTGTTACCCAAACAAGTAAAAGACCCACTTAACCCAAATGACTGCAGGCCCATATCCCTCTTCAATTTCAACATTAGGATTCTCTCCATTATGCTTGCAACTAGGCTTAACTACTTTCTCCTGATACATAAAAATTAGGTAGGCTTTGTATAATGTTGAGAACATTTGTAAAGTTCTCAACATTATACATTGTATGTACCCTGTTTCCCCTATGATAAGGCACTGTCCTATATTTTTTGAAATGCCAAAATATGCCCTAGGTCTTATTTTCAGGGGATGTCTTATTTTTGCATGATGAAGACCTACAGTTCACATTTATTGTTGAAAATCACTCATGATCACTCATGTGCCATTCATTGTCCCCTTCTGATCACTCTGTGCCATTCATTGTCCCCTTCTGATCACACATGTGCCATTCATTGTTCCCTTCTGATCACTCATGTGCCATTCATTGTCCCCTTTTGATCACTCTGTGCTATTCATTGTCCCCTTCTGATCACTCTGTGCCATTCATTGTCCCCTTCTGATCACTTATGTGTCATTCATTGTCCCCTTCTGATCACTCTGTGCCATTCATTGTCCCCTTCTGATCACTACCGTATGTGCCATTCATTGTCCCCTTCTGATCACTACCGTATGTGCCATTCATTGTCCCCTTCTGCTCACTACCGTATGTGCCATTCATTGTCCCCTTCTGATCACTACCGTATGTGCTATTCATGGGAACCCATCAGGGCTGCCCTATATCCCCCATAATTTTTGCCTTGGGGTTAGAGCCCTTGCAATCCTTATTTGCACTAATCCCTGTATCCATGGGATCTCCCTGGGAGCACAACTATAAAAGATGAACCTATCTGTTGGTAGCCCCAAATGTGATCCTTTCTGGAAACTTTTGAAATTGAACTTCAACTATCTTAGAAACCTCCCTGTGCCAGCGGGTTAACACCACATCGATCCTCTGGCACCTGCCCAACCTACGACCTACCCTATGAGTCTCCCAAACTCAAGCAAACGCTCCATATTTGGGCCTTATCTGCCCTCCATGGCAGGATTTTCCTGGTGGACATCTCATAGATTTACTAGGCTTTAGAAAAATGCTACAAGGTCACGTGGTCATCATGTAGGAGACCCTCAGAGACATATATGAAACCCCAAACTCAGAATTCTTCTGATATTTGCAGTTACGCCACTGGGTTACCTTGCACATTCGAGGAAGGCCACTAACACCCATCCTCACTTCTTTGGAATACTTTTACCTACACACCCCTTTAGCCCCCAAGTTCATATCCCTGGTATATTGTCAAATTTACCACCTACCTTCTCTTTGCTCCCATACCTACGTATACACATGTCGTGAACTGGGAGAGAGGTTTGAGTGTGCCCCGTATAGAGGAGGAGTGAGGAAGTATCTCCCCAACTGGTGGACATGCCCAACAGTTGCCAGGTCCTGGACAAGGGTCTTCAGACTTTTGGGCCGCTTTTCAGGCTAGGATAGCAAAGGACCTTTGGTTTGCCCCACTGTACCTTAAGCACTCATATCTGCTTGTGCCACAATAAAAAATAGCCATGTACACATTTATGTTATGTTAAGATTGGTTGATAGTATCTGTGTTAATGAGAAACTGACTAGTATACTCCTGGATCGTCATGAACATTTCTGCAAAGTCTAGACACCCTGGTTGCAACATTTCCACTTTTCTACCAGTCTACTATCAACTCCTTATAGAGAAATACCCCATTAAACCTTAGCCCCTCTTATCCCATGGACAATAACCTCATGGTATTGCCTATGCCCCAACTTGGCAACCATACCCCCTTCCCCAATGCTACCCGTTATTTAGCACCTCCTCATGTTTTACTGTCTGATGTGCCACCCATGTCAAGCTTCTTGTTATTCTTGTAAATTCCCAACCATTGTTAATAATATTCCTTCATGACAATTGTTGAAAATAATAAAAACGATTGAAACCAAAAGTAAAAAGTGAATGTACAGAAAATAATAGAAAACTAGTGACCAAAAGAACTGTTTACAAACAAAGCCATGTCATAACTGTTATCATAACTGATAAATGAATTGGAAGTTATGCTCATTAGTTTCTAACTGTTGGGAACAGGTAATATTGAGGTGGGAATTTAGATTAAAGTGGATCTACCATCACATTTTTACCATTAGATAAAAGATTGACTATCCTTTTATATAATGGAAACAAAATGTGTGTTTGTTATTATTATTTATTTTATCATTTATTATTTTTTATTAATAATAATTTTTTATAATGTTTTTTGTCTATTTTTTCGTCTTTACCACTGTGACAGTAAAGAATGAGGAAGAAACCAGCAGCCTCCTAGAAAACTTGTGTCACATATCCCGTGAGCTGCTCCCTCTGCCCATGCCTTAAATCAGGCATACATAATTTAGGGGTTTTCCTGTAGAAGGGAACCAAGACAGCTCGGAACTTGCTTGGCTCGGTTTGTGGAAGAATAGAGGGCTTTTTAGAGGTAAAGGTACATTTTTTTGTTAAAGTTCCACTTTAATGTTCCTGCTACACTGGGCATTGGGTGTAGAAATGTTAATCCACATATTGCAAATGGGAAAGAGTAAATCCCTTCTTTTTTTTCACTGAACATTTACCTTTATTTGGAATGCTTAGCTGTATATCTGGAGCAGTATTCCATGAAGACTTTGTGAATCTGTATTAGTTAATAGTCAGGTTTTGAAAGATGATCTGTATGAGCTCTGTTTGCCCAGTGGTGCTGTCCTTATGTTGATAATATCCTGTTAGCCAGAACCTCTGAGAAGATTTACAAACGGGACTTCCTTTGTTTACTGACATTTAGGCTGAGAAGGGATACAATGCCTCACTGCACAATCTACCGTTGTGTCAGGAAAAAGTTCAGTATTCAGGTCACTGAATTTCCCGGGAACTTAGACACTTGTTCCCAGATTAGATCAATTTATCATCTCAATACAGATACCTCAAAATGAAGGTCAGTTGTGAGCATTTTTAAGGATGACTGGATATTGTACACAATGGATCCCTAGTTTTTCTGAAATTGCTGATCCTCTACAAGAAAAGCTAAAAGCTTGCCCATCTGATTCAAGGGCAAGAAATAAGTTGATTTGGACAAATATATTGCCACTGACTGATGAAAAGTTAAAAATATATCTCTATGGGTGAGGTTTTACCTTTGCAAGTGTCGATAAGGGTGGTTGAGTGAATGAATTAAAAAAAAATATGAAGCCACTAAAGGAATAATCTATGCATACACTAAAATAAAGGCCTTACTACATAGCAAGTGTAACATTCCATTAGGCTTATATTACTGTTTTTGATTCCACTGGGGAGATTCACCCTCACTATTTGTGGTTACCATTGTTCCTAAAACAAAAAGTGATTACAAATTTTAATTCATATAAAAAAAAACGCAAAAGCTCTATTACAGTTGTTTGTATCACAGGTGGAGGTTACTTTTTATTGTACTCAAATATGATTTACAAGTGTTTTTTCAAGTGGAAAACACATTTAAACCTATACCCAGTATTCTTACTTGCCATTTTGTCAAGTAACTGTCTAAACATTTTAGATGAAAACTTACTCACGTTAAATAACTTTCCTCACCTTGAGTGCCATGAAAAAGATTCCAGGAGTTTAGATGGTGGCACAGGAACAAATAGGAAGTAAGAAGAATTTATCAGAATTAATTTTTTTTTATTGTGTATAATTTAACTTAAAGTGTTTTTTGTTTTTTTTTGGGCTAGTGTATACGTATGTATTTTTTAAGTTTTCATTATTATCACTCCCTCCCCCCAGCTTGTCATTGCAGACACACACAAGCAAAGAAGAGAAAAAAAGACTACTAGGATTCAATCTTGCTCATTAATTAATGTACTATGGTGTACTCAAGCAGTTTTGGGTGCTTTAGTTTTATATTTAGGGCCCCCTCTCCTGGGCACTGTACACCTAAGAAGAAGAAGGTAAGAAAATTCAATTTAAATTTGTTTTCTTGAGTATAATTGTAAAGGTAAATGTACCTTTTTATAGGCCTGGATAAAGAGAGGGGGGCTGGACAAAAGCTGCCCTTCCATTTTAGTGGAAGATCTTGTTTTCTAAACAACCATTTCGGCCTATTGAATTTGCATAGAATGAATATTTGATGGTTTTTCAGTGGACAGCAAACTCTTTAGTGCCCTGCAGCTATATTTCACCATAGTATCTAGTAATGTACTATTATTTATTTGTCCTTTACCTTAATATTCCTCGGAAATATTTTCTAGCACTCCTCTCCATAGTCTAGCATACATTGCGTAGTATGCTTTTTATTTCAGCAGATTTGAACAGCAATTCTTTACACAGCACAATAAATCAGACACTGAATGAAACTCATGACCTTTTTATCCTCCTATACTCTCGAAAGTTGTGTAATTTATTTATTACTGATCATTGACATTTGCTGGATGTAATATTTTTTTAATGACTTTATCATGTCTGTTTCTTTCACAACAGATAGTTGGCCAATCTCCCTGTACAGATCTTCCCTCCCAGTACTCTCATACAGATCTTTTCCTCCTCCGAACCCCAGTGCAAATTCCCACTCCCCTCTCTCTAAGATTCACTTACTATCCTGCCCCAGTAATGCTGTTCAAATCAAAGCAAATGTGAGTCATTATATAGTATTATATAAAAACACATTCCCATCACCCCATTCAGTCATGCAAACTTATTTTTATGTAATCAAGAAAATGATGCCGGAAAAGAGAACACTAACAAGATCTTAAAAAAATTCATTATGGACGTTACACTAATACCATGATTGAGACAGATATTGAGTGGACTGTGGCAAATGAAAACCTTTATTGCATTTTAAAGGTGAAGTTGTCCTTTAACTTAAAATTACAGTGATCCTGTAATTCATGTTTTCAATGTGATCCAGTAAACTTTTCACCTTTGAGTTTGCAATTACCATTGCAGTGGCAGCAGTAAAGCCTCCCTAAGAACTCCACTAATTCAGGTACTCATGCTAGTTAATTATATTTTGATGAATTAATACTTTACTGCAGTAATAGGAATTTTTTTTCTCTGCCAGAGCATATACAGTAGATAATAAATTTATGGTGTAATATCTTCTTTTATTCATTACAATAATTTGCTCGTGTACCATAACAGTATTTGATACTTTATCTTATAGACATATCCTTATAGACAGAAATACTGTGAAACAATTTTTATTAATGTTTCAAAGACTTTTTTCCTATCAGTGTTTGAAAAACAACAAAGTTTTATATATTAAAATAAAAAAACTTTCCTTTTTTAGAAATGTTGATTGCAGACCCTACCATGATCCCACAAACGGCATTTTAATGAACAGCAGCAGTTTTCCTAAAAGATTAAAAGCTCACAATAAAGTCTTAAATCTTTTGATTCTTTTTCTGTGATAACCAGATAAGGGAATATTGCTAGACTGGAAAAAGGTTGCTGAAACGTTTGTGTTGAGTTGGCTGGGTTAGCCACCAACTGGTAGCGAGGAATCTGCTTGCTGTTTAGTTAGTGCCTGACTGGCTAGGATTTATTTTTGTTTTGTTTTGTTTTATCTTATGCAACCTTTTTAATAAAACTGACTGTGGGTCAACTTCAACCTTATCTATTGTTTCCAGTGTGCTTCATACACCTCTCCTGCAGTCTTAGAGTACATTTTACCACAGAAAAGGTGATCCCACAAGGGGGGTATACCACAATATCTATCTATACTATATCTATATCTACTACAGGTAGTCCCCAGGCTACATATGAGATAGGGACTGTAGGATTGTTCTTAAGTTGAGTTTGTATGTAAGTTGGAACATGTACATTATTTTATTAAATGCAATTAGGACAGATGTTTGTCTCAACATATTATTGGACTGCATGGTGTCAGCTACAGTATAAAATCCCCACTGTAAGTTAATCGCAAAGCAAAAAAAAAAAAAAAATCTTTATGGAGCCTAGACATTCATTAACTTCTGGAGCAAGGTGTGCTTTGATATGCAAAAAGAAACAACTACAGAGTTTGTCTTGATCACTAAAGAGTTACAAGAGGCTTCAGAAAGAGCTCATCCCCCTAAGATCACCCACAACCTCAGCTGTGTTTAGCAAAAGATTTCTTCTGCAAGATATGCAAACAGCTCCCTCCCTCTTCAAGCCTCTGTTCTGCACATAGCGAGCAGGGAAGCCCCGTTCGTATCTAGGAGGTGTTCGTATGTTGGATGTTCTTAACCTTGGGACTACCTGTATGTATGTGTATATATATATATATATATAGTGACACAGTCTCCCAAAAGTGTCAGGGAAAGTGTTAGAAAGACTCCAGGGAAAAAAATGTTAACTGATGTATAGGTTTTTAGGTAAAAAACAGGTTCTTTCAGGTTCTGAGAGCCAGAGTGGATTCCAGGCTGAGAGAGAGCCAGAGAGGGTTCCAGGCTGAGGAGAGAGCCGGAGTGTTCCAGGCTGAGGAGCGAGACAGAGTGTTCCTGGCTGAAGAGAGAGCCAGAGTGTTCCAGGCTGAAGAGTGAGCCAGAGGGTTCCAGGCTGAAGAGAACGCCAGAGTGTTCCAGGCTGAAAAGAGCCAGAGTGTTCCAGGCTAAAGAGAGAGCCAGAGTGTTCCAGGCTGAAGAGAGAGCCAGAGTGTTCTAAGCTGAAGAGAGAGCCAGAGTGTTCCAGGCTGAAGAGAGAGCCAGAAGAGAGCCAGAGTGTTCCAGGCTGAAGAGAGAGCCAGAGTGTTCTAAGCTGAAGAGAGAGCCAGAGTGTTCCAGGCTGAAGAGAGAGCCAGAGTGCTCCAGGCTAAGAGAGAGCCAGAGTGTTCCAGGCTGAGAGAGAGCCAGAGGTGAAGGACTGTATAGCTAAGAGTTTTTTGAGCCATATATATTTGTATAAGGAAGTTGTATTTCTTCTTCTATCTACTCAGTGTAATTTGTAACCAGATGGCGAAAATTGTAAATTCTCTGAAATACAATGTATGCCTTGTATGCCTTGCAATGTATCAAATAACACTATATATGGCCAAAACTTAAATAGCTGTACATGAATACCACAACCCCTTCGTGTATAAAAAGACCGCCTTGTCAAATAAAGATCAGAGTATATTCCTAGGACCATACTGTGTGCGTGTGTGTTATTGGGATATCTCTCCAGACGTCTGTCTCTCTGGGTGAAGGAGAAGTCAGGGTGCATTCGAGGAACTAGAAGTAGAAGCAGATCCTTTCAAGAGGGTTCCAGGAAAGCCAGTGGCCAAACAGTACTACAAACCTGTGAGTGGAACAGTACTGATATAGTGCGTGTTAGTTAGAGAGGGCACCTAAGTGAGGTAGCTGGAGGCCCAGACGGGCTACTGTTTATTGTTTTGTTGTGAAGTGCTGGAGAGTGTGCTGTAACACTTGCCTGGCTAAAATAAAAACTGCTGTTATTTTGGACTTGTAGTCTTTGTAGTCTGCTGTCTCTGATCCGCCCTGTAAGCATCCTGTTACCATGAGCAACCCCCAGTTATATATATATAAATATATATATATATATTTATATATATTTATTTTCTATTTTTTAATTATGAACTAAAACAAACTAAAACTTACTCTATAGATTTGTGAACTTTTACAAGAAAGTAAAATGATGCAACACCATATTTTTTATTTAGGTTCATCTACAATATCTAGTATCATCCAATATAAATTATTATTTATAAAGACTTATAAACATACCAGGAATGTTGAATGCCTATTTCCTAATATTGTTGTGTTTGAAGGTGCTCTTTTTAATTTTCTAACTTTGCAACCTGTTTTAACACTTTCATATTATATACACACTTTCATATTCATACATATTTTATGTTAAAAAAACAAACGTCGAAAGCAACAAATAAGTTTCAGTAATCATATCAATAAAATAAAATGTGTACTTTTTTGAATTTATAAACATGAACTTGATAGCTAACAGTATCTCCCATAGTAATATGAAGCTGAAGTCATAAAGTAAAAAAGAACTTATGTTTTATAGTTTAAATCTGTGATCATCTCCTCTGACACAATTGCTCACCTTTTCTGGAACATCTTATAAAAGAAAGGGATGACAAATTTATTTACCCTAAAACAATATACACATCCTATAAAAAACCTCACCTCTAATCATGTAGGGCAGTAGTTTCTTTAGGTCATAAACCAAACTTATCAGAAGGTTTCCCTTACAATATTTTTACATACCGGTATTTGCTGCTATACCGAGAGGAAAAAGTTAGATAAGAATAAGATAGAATAATATAACTGTTTATAATTGTATTCTATATAAATATTCATTGTGTCTCTTCAATACTAGCACATTTCCCATGTTTTAAACACTAGAAGTAAAGAACAAAATCCAATATGCTCTGAACTTCCCATTTGAGTTGACAACAAGATGCCTTTTCAGCACTGGTATTCAAAACACTGGTATTTAGCCCAACTTGCTGGACTACACATTTATCCATTGAATTATTGTCTAAACCTGGCCATTTTTTTGATACCCAAGGGCTCCAGGGAGTAGTATTTATTAGGGAGGGGGGGATGCCTACGCCAATAAAAAGCTTCCAACAGCTGCCCCCAGGAATTGTACAAACCCAGGGAATATGTCACACAATGAATTAAGGCACCAAGTTTATATTCTATTTGATTAAGTTCTGCTTCTGTACATTTCTTGAAACTAATGCCAGTGTCTATATTCTCTGATACTATGTCTGACAGAGTTATTTTCCTTATTAACTTTGAAACATGCTCTGACAGCCATAGCTATGTTACTTTCAGCATGTCATAGCAAACATGAAGGAATGACATAGAATCTAGAATAATAGCAGGGAGTACATCTGTCTGGATTGTTAATGAAATCTGTGTTTTTCTACTTCTATATGTCTGCCTTGTTCAGTTGTTTTCTGTAGGTAGTTCTAATGATATATACAGTGTATATATTTATATATATATATTTATATATATATATATATATATATATATATATATATATATATATATATATATATATATATATATATATATATATATATATATACCTTTTTATTTCTTTTACTACACTATGCAGCTCCAATGATATTCAAAAATATATTGTATTTCATTCAATTCAACTCTACAAATGACACTTTACACTGCTAGATCAGAATTATAATAAAATGTACGCGGACTATGTTATCTTTTCATTTTGATTAGGATTTTGCATTATGCATTGAAGAAATGTTTAAATATTACATAGTACCAAGGAACTGCTATAAACACCACAATGTCAGGGCTGTTACCAGGGCATTCAGCACACCATTTAAATTCTTCTATTGCAGTACACAATTTCCAATTGAACTAAAGCCTGAAAATAAATATAGGAGAATGTTGCTGTTGTAAATATAAAGGGAAAGGTTCTGTTATCTTCATTCTTGATGTAGCCCTGGAGTTTTTAGAACAAATTTTATTTCAGAATAATGCATTTCAGAGAAGAATATGTCACTCATATCAATTCCATATTGTATTTATGCGAGTATATGTCAAAACAAGTTTTTTTTGTTCTCAACATGTATAGGAGTATTGATAAGCAGAAAAGATTGGCACTTTTTACTATATTTGCCACTTTTCAGTTAACCCTATTTTATGGTTATCATCACAATTATAAAGATTTTCTTAGTGGCAAGCCTGATAGAAAATTGCGCAGAAAAATGGAATTTGTTAAAACACTCTGTCCCCAACCTTTGCAGCAGATCACCTTTTTAAAGCGTAATTCTAGGAGACCCTAATGAAAGTCATTAGGATTAGCTACTTCTATTGTAACATTGGCTAAAACTAGTCACTAATACAAACAGTTACTCTATATAAGTGAATAGAGTTTCCGACGTGCACTTTAGAGGTATTATAATACCTCTATCCCTCACTTTAAGAAGCCTGACCACCTTTGAACAAAACCTGTTCCTACCTGAATAAACATAATTTTAGAACTAATTATGAAGTTTTTAAAAGTGATGAACATATTTTTGTTTTCTACTTTTTTAGAATAGGTAACCTAACCCCTAAAACATGCTGTAATACCTAACTCCTCCACCAACAATTGACCCTTAAAACATAAACTCGAACTAGAGTTCCACTTGCAAAAATTGCAAGTAGGCAGGTCTTTACTGCAGAAAGGGACAGGCGACATCCTTTCTGCAATAAACAGTGTAGGATGCCGGGATATGCCTAAATGAACTATCCCGGGAGTTATGTCATCCCACCCAATCAAGATGGACAAAGCTCAAAAAAGCCAGAAAAAGAAAGAAGATGATGGTGATGCCCACAACAAAACAAGGACGGATGAATGGATTTAAAAAATTGATGATCTCAAATATTTCATTTTTACATTTAGTTCTGCTTTAAAGTATATCTAAAGCTAAACTTTTATTGTTTTTAACATCTCTTTGCATTATTTTCCAGATGATGCCTTTAAACAGTGGGCCTTGTCAATGGTGTAGGTAGTATTACGAAATGATGTGTTATCTAATCTCTGATACAATATTTGAGAGATTATTTACTGTAAAATCTAATTATAAATAATTTCATATAAAACTGAGATTCAGAGCTATCTTTCTTTCTTTAGACAAATAGCAAGTAAAGAGTTAGTATTGCAGCAGGGGTCATAACTGTGGGTTTTGCCAATTTTGCATATTGTAGGCTATAATCATTTAGTGCAACATTTGGTCTTTTATTGCTAAGCAATATTCCTGCTTGAACAAGTGAGAGCCTTGCAAAATTAGATACTGAATAAAAAAAAACAAATAAATTACAACAATGAGAGGAATATACAGTATTAACAAATATTGTTTCTTTTGGAAATAGAAATATTTTGTTTTGTGAATATTTATACTATTTACAAAATACTGCAAAAAGGAAACATTTTACTATGAAACTTGAGAAAATGTTATCTTCCTGTTTTATAATATACTGTATTAAAACAGGAAAAAGTCATTTTATTAAAGACAGGGTTCTTGGAATGGTCATGTGCACAATGCAATTGCTTCAATCATGTGCTCTACTGATGTGTTGTACATGAGATATTGCAAGGAGCAGACTACAACCTCATACAAAATTTGTGATTAGGTAGATATTTTTATATTCAATATTCAGGTTCTTTTACAGATGTTTTTTATAATCTATCGGTAATTGCACTGTGATTCAGTTTCCACATTTAGTGGTACTTTTTGGAATATTCTTGCTGCTCTTAAGTCTACCACAGCTGTTGAAGTGGGAATATACAATAAAGTGTATTGTGTTTAGTTACTAATGAGCTACCACTTTTGTAGTGTTGAGTTCTGGTTTCACATTCTATCAGTTTGAATATATTTGTATGAGTTTGAATTATTTGGTTGGGTTTACTCTTATGTTCCAACAATACATACCTGTAGGTACTTTAAATATCCAATCATTTGTAGATAAAATTGGTAAACAGTAATTTGCCTTTCTAATGAATAGATAATTGAAGTGAATATTTACATACTTTCACAGTACTTTACAGCAATTGGAATTCACCTACACTACACTAATGAATAACGGCACTTCACTATAATAAACACTAACCCCCCAATCTGAACCAACCACCCCCTCCAGAAATTCATATTTACTGAGATCTAATGAGTACTGATTATCCATTTCTTTACACCCACCATTTGCAACTCTTCTTTCCTGGTTTTGTCTTTACAATACAGCCCCATAGACTTAGAGTGGGCTTCTCTACCATTGTGTATCACCTTGGGACACAGCACCACAAACATCTATGGGTTTGTACCATTAAGGTGCAGGCAGAAAAAAAAATTTGCAGCACTCATCAGATCTTGGTTATGACTGATGCAGTAGGTAGGTGTAAGGCCCTGGTACTGGCCAACAGTGCTCCCAAACTAATGCTGCACTCTCCGCCTATAGCAAACCCCGGCTCAACCAGGCCAGTTGTGCCTCCCAGCACACGGTTGCCCCCAGGACCTCCATTCATAAAGGGACTGTGTTTGGGGAAGGACAAAGGACCAGGAGCCCACAGTAATGTAGCACAAAGGATTCCAACAAAGGCAAGTCCAGAATACTGAGCCAGAGGTCATACACAGGTAATCAGTCCACCAAAGGAGGTATTAAAGGGTAAAGACAAAAGCAGAGTCAGAGTTACACACAAAAGGTCAGTTCAAATGCTGGGAAAGCTGAAAAGAGTATTACTCAGATAGAAAATGCAGAGCAAAAGACAGACAAGTAATTCCTAGATCTCCTTTGCTGGTGCAAGCACTGCTGCAGGAGGGAATACGTAGGGCACACTATACTGTGGTGGCACACAGTGTGTGATTTATGGCTAGAAGCACGTCTTCTAATAGCACAGGTTAACAAAAAAATAGTTTTGATAATCATCATCATAATTATCAGAAATTTTTTTAAATCAGCGGATTTTTTCGAGCAGATTTCAGATATGTTTTCAGTTTTTTCCCTAACACATTTCCTGAGTTATGAGTACTATTATAGTTAACATTGTACGTGCATGTATTGTGTACTAAAACGTAAGCACCATTGAAGTGAATGTTAATACATGTTCAGTGTGAAGTAAAATAAGGCACACTGTAGTAAAGATCCACTGAACAGTGTCAGTCAGGTACCATTGTTTCCTCAGAAATGGTGAAAATGTTCTCCTTGTTCGCCACTCACCG
Organism: Pyxicephalus adspersus; assembly: GCF_032062135.1. Taxonomy (NCBI): domain Eukaryota; kingdom Metazoa; phylum Chordata; class Amphibia; order Anura; family Pyxicephalidae; genus Pyxicephalus; species Pyxicephalus adspersus. Next base: position 82,071,744 of record NC_092859.1, on the reverse strand, counting down.
GGAAGAATTCTGGATGTGAATGCTAGAAATGTATTTTTAATGACATGTGACAATCCAGTTTCTGCTATGAATCAAGCAGATTCTGAACTCCTTCCTTGTATGCAGGAGACTTATGGCTGCCCAGAACATTTTCACACAGGCACTTGAATGCATCCAAAGCTTCCAGCTCAGCTGCTGAGAGAGATTGTTTGAAAACATCTTCTTGCAAAACAGACTTGATCTGTGGCCCTATAAATATCCCTTCCTTCATTTTTTCAATGCTTATGTTTGGAAACTTCTTAACAAGGTACTGAAAACCCATGGAGTTTGATTTACCCATGGCCTTTACAAGGTTCTTCATTAAGCCTAACTTAATATGGAGAGGTGGCAGAAATTTTTTATGAGGATCAACCAGAGGCAGAAACTTGACACTGCTTGTTCCGGGCTTATAGGTATTTCTTGGTAGCCAATCACGTTTGACATAATAGTCTCCCGTAGATCGGCTGTCCCACAGGCATAGGAAACAGCAATATTTTGTGAATCCTCCCTGCATTCCCATCAGCAAGCCAATGACCTTTAGATCCCCACAGACGTTCTACTGGTGTGTTTTATACTGGATTGCTTCAAGTAGTAACTTCATGTTGTCATAGGACTCCATTAGGTTAACGCAATGGGCAATCGGTAAACTTGGTTTGGAATTACCATTATGCAGTAAGACTGCTTTCAAGTTTCTTTTAGAGGAATCAGTGAAGATACCCCATTCAGATGGAACATGCTCTTGTGACAAACTGTTACAGAGTGCATTGACAGTATCATGACAGTAGCACAGTGAGCCATCACTAGTGAAGAACGTTGTCAAGTTATGATTTTGTTTTTTGTAGGGAGTTACAGTTACACCCTTTGCAAGCAAGTGCTTCAGTTTAAGCTTTGAAGCAAGAAGTTCTGCTTTGTCTTTGGAGAGATTTAGATCACGAACAAGATCATTCAGTTCTGCTTGTATAAAGGTCTCTGGTTCTGAATCTTCATCGGCCAAGTAGTCAGGATCAGATGATTCGGGGTTGTAACTGGCTGCAACTCCAGCGCATTTCTCATCACCTTCTACAGAAGCAAGTCCATCATGTGGCGGTACCGGAACTGGCAATGAATCATCTTGGGGAACAGGCCTAATTGCAGAATTGAGCCTGGGATACACAATTTTGTGCTTAGTTGAGAATCCACTTTTGTTAACGCGGCAAAAATAGCAGTCAATTAGATGTTCTCGCAGTTCTCTCCACACCATCGGGATTGCAAATGGCATTCTTGCTTTACGCCGATTTAGCCAATCACGCAGTCCGTTGGAACAACTGGTACAGATGACATGTGGAGCCCAAGATTTATCCTGGTCACCAAGTGGACAGCCGAAATATAAGTTCTGTGGTAATTTGGCAACATTTTGCTTTCGTTGTGAATGAACCACACACGTAACAGAAACTGTCTGGATCATTAAGGCAATTTCTAGGCATGATGACAAATGAAATCAATCGCAGTTAGTGCGGTCTCTAACTTTCAAAAAAGGAAACTGTTGTTAAATGTTGTAATATGTTAAGGCTATTTATAACGAATTTCACACAATATAGAATTAGCTGCATCACAAAAACTAGATGTGCTAGAGAAAAACTGAACAGAGATTTGAAATCTGCATCAAAAATACTGCAAAGCCTTCATACAATTATATCTGATGAAAATGACATGTTGACCTGTGCAGTAGGACACTGAGATGTCCTCTTTGCCCCTAGAATTACAAGGTTGTAATGTGTAGATAACTTACTGCATCAGAAATTTCTTGAGGACTGTCTTTCTTGAAGGATCATGCCTTTTGTACACAGAAGGAGTGAGAAGACTTGGGACCAGACAGTCATATAACCTAAAATTTAGCTACATAAAAGAAGCATTCAGGTTTTTAGAAACATAAGTACATTTTTACTTCTTACTGAAAAGGTTGGCATTTTTAGTTCTTTCGTAGGTGCTATATAAGCTTGTTGTGGCCTTTTAGCTGAATCATCATAAATTATACATGAAGCATTCTTGCTAGCTAGAAAATGGCAAATGAAGACTGCTTTTTTTCCCAACAAATATTAATCCTAGCAATTGCTACAAACCTTGGTAACTCCTGTAGCTGTCCAAATCATAGTTATTACTGCATGCTAAATTTGTGCTGAGCATGATAATTTGCATACTGCTCCAGTACATGAGTGAACCTAGGTTTACCAGTTTCCATAGAAGCAGGTATTGCTGTCCTTGATGACCTAGATTCAGGCAAACAAATTATTGTAACAGTGTGGGACAGTTCAATTGTAAATAGTACAGTAATTGGAGTAAGCATGTTTTTGCCTAGGCTCACTTTGTCTTCCATTCTGCACCCCTATATGACTACAAGACACCATCATACATTAGCTATCACTGAGCAACTGTTCCAATTTAGTTCAGTCTAGTTCAATTGCTTTATCACAATAAACTGTGCTAACAATTTAAAGGCAGCAAGCTTTAGAATTTGAGTACAGGTCTACTTTACATTACCTTGTCTGTTCTTTTAACACTTGTGTGTAAAACATTCACATGATTTTGAAAATGAATGTTAAAGATTTTGCCTATTAAATATAAGGGGTTCTTTAATTTTAAAAGAAAAGAATAATGCAACATTTATTAGATCAACACTCAGTACCTTATTTCAGTGTATTCTGATAATGTTCTTAATACAGTATAAATACAGACATTTCAAATATATCTAAAATATTCTGCTACGTTCATACAGAGAATGATTTTTATAAAACATTTATATTATTTTGAAACTGAAATGTAAGATAGTTGGATGTCCTGGAAATACAGGAGCTAAAACGGAATGTTATGATTGATAGACCAGGAAGCACACAGACGTTTTGTGGTAAATTGAACATATTCACCACCTGAATTACAAGTTCTAGATGTGTGGAAAACTGACTGAATCAGAAGTTCATTGAGGGCTCACAGGATGCCAAATGCTTTTATTGTAGGAGCATCACGATATATTATTGTTACTAAAGTCTTAGAATATATACAAAAGAATATATAAAGCTGCTTCCCCAAAAAAGTTTGTTTTTATCCGATCTTACTCTTAATCCTTATTCTAGCAATCTTTAAAATTTGTTAAAATCATAACGCATTCAGCAGAAATTTAAGCATTTATTACCTGTGACATTATATCCCCTTTCTTCGGAAATCCTGGAGCTACGAGATATGACCTGTAAGGATGGGCCAGCAGAAAGGAGATCCGTAAGTAAAGATAGGGAAGTTCTCTTCTCCTCTGTCACTGACCTTCTAATTGAAAAGCTTGTCTATGTTGTGTCACTGCCCTCATAGCTGCAAGTTTTCCAGTGAGAAGTTAGGGAAAGGCATCCATTAGGTCAGCACAATAATCTAGTAATGGAAATGTATTACCAGGGCTCCAACATGTTGTTCTTTCAACTTCATATTTTTCATGCACCTAAAAAGTACTTAATGCAGCATCTTCTTGATGTTTAACATCAACCAAGACTGTCAAAAATTGATACACATAGCTAAATGTCTCTCGTTAGTCTTGAACACCCAACTTTAAACATTTAAACAATGGCCCTGATTTAATAAAGCTCTGCAAGGCAGTAGTGGATATACTTTTATCTGTAAAGCTGGGTGATCCAGCAAACCTGGAATGGATTTCCTAAGTTATTTGCTATTTATTAGCAAACATTTTGAATCCTGGTCCAGATCCATTCTGGATTTGCTGGATCACCCAGCTTCACTGATGAAAGTGTATCCTCTCCAGCCTTGGAGAGCTTTGTTAAACCAGGCCCAGAGCCACTAACATTTACACCAGAGGAGATTGAAAAGAGATCAAATATGAGAAGATATATATAAGCAGATTCTCTGTAAGTAGTCCTTCCAAGGTAATCCCCACACATGATGCTGAGACTAGATAACTGAAAGGAAGGAAAGAAAATAAGTCAAAGGAGAGGGCTTGATAATGTTTGCAGTTTGCGCATATGATGAAGTATGTAGAGAATTAGACTATTTGCTTCCATGACAGGAAAGGACATATTACCAATGAGGAAGAAGAAACGTAAGGCTGGAGTTCAAATTTAAAATACTATTATGTCTCTTCAACGGAAGAAATTTCCACTTACTTCACTGCGTACCTCATTAGTTTAGTCTGGTTGGACTGTAATATGCTACTATATGCATTCTGTGGGAGACTGGTGTCAGTAAGGAAATAATTTCAGTACAGCAGTCCAGACACACATTTCCAGGAATCTCAGCATTATTGATCCTGAAATGAAAGTGAAGAAAATTGGATTGAAGTGTCAGATGACATGCAAGTAACATTGTCAGTAACTGTACCTAAGCAATGTTTTGATTGCAAAAAAAACAGCTCTCACTAGTTAGCTTGTGTTTTTTGGATAATAATATGAGAAAAAAATCTTCATGTTCTGCTCCTAGCTATCAGAATGAAAAATAAATGAAGCTTTTGTGCTTATGATGATGATATTGACAGTCGGTAGAAGGGAAATTTGGTCCATATTGGGCAATCATTTAGGAGTCTGCAAATGTTCTGAAAGTTTATCAGTTTGCAGATGAAATGTATTTTTATTAGTTATGACAAAGTTTAGGTTTATACTATGCCTAAACAATTATAGGAAAACTAAAATTGCATCCTGATGACTGAAATATTCATATTTTATTTTTTTATTGATAAATCACAGAATTGATATGGGGAATGTGAGGGCTAGCAATGACATCAATAAATTGCTCAACCAATAAGTCCATATACACTCTAGCCACATGTGACCAAGCATTGTCCATCACCAGGAAGAGCACCATGCACCAACGTGGGTCTGAGGATTTAATCCTGGTACCTAACAGCGGTGACATTACTATTAGTATTGGCTAGCCCATGAAGGTCTGTGCAGCCCTCCAGGGATATACCCCAGACCATAATTGACCCACTGCCAAACTGATCTTGCTGGATGATGTTACAGGCAGCATAACATTCACTACAGCATTTCCAGACTTTAACACATCTGTCACATGTGCTCAGTGTGAACCTGCTCTCATATGTGAAGAGAACCTGGCATGACAGATATGCTGTGTTGTGCTGGACACCGGTCCCACTACAGGATGTTAAACTCACGTCCCAACCTATGTAGTAAATTTCTGACAGTTTTGTCAGACACATGCACACAACTAGCCAGCTGAAGGTCTTTTTCTAGAGCTAGGGCAGTGGTTATTCATTTCCTCCTTGCACCAAGATTTTGGTCCCGGGTTGTTGCCCTTCTTTGATCCTGTCCAGCTCTCTTGGTGCAAAGTCTCCTGGTATCTCCCCCAACCTCTTGAAACTGTGCTGGGAGACAGAGCAAACCTTTTTGCCATGGCACATATAGATGTGCCAATCTGGAGAATCTGGACTACCTGTGCAACCTGGTGGTCCAGGTTACAGGCTACAGGTACTACCTCATTCTTCTGCATGGTACCAATAGTGACAACGTCACCGGCAAATTGTACAAAAAGCCAAGAAGCCAAGAAAAAAAGGAGAGAAAATGGTCTATGATAAAGCCATACCACCTTTGGGCATTGGCTTGGTGTTGCTCCTTCTTGTGTCCAGTAGTTTAGGAGGTAAATATTTTTAAAAAGGTTTATTTACATGGTAGACAAGCAGCCAAACGTGTGCAGACCTATAATTCTCAATCACATCAACATATCAGGAAACAGGAAGAAGTCACATAGATATAGTAGAAATAATGGACAGGTAATAATTGTAAACAGTAACATCAACTGGCCAGAGGTACAAACAGCACATTCATTCTGTCCACCTGTTTTTGCTTTCATTTGCTTTAAGGCAGGTGAAAATTGGTTCACAATCACTTACACTTCCTTAATAAATAGATTGATATACAGAAGTTTAACTGATTTGGTATATATATATATATATATATATATTGTAAATTGTAAATTGACATATCGTAGCTGCAAAGTATTCAACTTTCTAGTTTTTTATGTAGACCATATCAGCCACCTTACCAACTGGGAATTAGGCTGCCTATTGTTGTCACACCATATATAATCAGCCTTTTACTACAGACAGAATTAATCCTATTTATTATACATTCATCCAACATGTTTCCCTGCTGGGTGAAGGACATTTATTATGAGCTGTAGACATCTGCTCATTAAAACTAGCCCCAAGACTGCCAAATATTTTTCTGTTACTTTCTTAATAGGCTTTAGAAGAGTTGTGTGCACATGGTTTACAAACAGCCATTAAAATAATATGTTTCTGTCTTCAAAATTACTTTACTTTAGCTATTGTTGATTTTGACATGCTCAGATAAGAATCCATGTAATACTGTTTGGTAGCTTTACATTTAATTTGTACATTTGAGAACAGTTATGCATGCCTCAGTCAATGCTAAATCTGACAAAAGATCCATAGTGTTTTCTGGGACCCAAAACAAATATGTGGTAAGTGACATCAGTATCAAGCAAGAGCTTGACCTGGGAAAATACCACAGTTACAACTCCCTTTTTATAGAACTCAATTGCCCCTTTTTTGTGCTCATGTATACACTTTCATTCAAAAATACCTACTTAAAGCAGATCTTCCACTGAGAGAATATGTAACTTCTCATTTCTGACTTTGTTCTAAAATATACAACTTGACTGGTTAGTGTTCTAACCATCTGTCTTTATTATCTGTATCACTGATCCAGAATGAGTATACAGCTTCTGTGTTCAGCTAATTGCCACACATGTTATATGCATGATTCCTCTAGGGTTGACTACCAAAACCCAACTTTACATCCAGGTAATTTTTATTCTTTAGGAGTTCAGCAATTGTAGTTAACCTTATTTCATGGTGGTAGGTCCACTCTAACTACCAAAGGTGTTATACTGCCTTTTAATTATTATTTTATTATTGCTTTATATGAAAGTTTTGAATGTATAAGGAAAAAGCATTGGTAACAAATATGAAAAGACTTGCATGTCCAATTATTATCTTTATTACTATATAATCATTCTATATGGTCTGCTTACCTGGATGCATGTTCGGGATGTGTCCTACATATCTCATACAGGATCTGTCCCTATTTCATTCATAGATAGACGGTATGAGGTTGAGGTCAAAGTAATGATGCTATTTGCATTCTATATTAAGTACGCTTTGCCTATATGACAACAAATAGAAAGTTTAGGTCTTTTTGTAAAAAATCCTCAAACATATATATATTTTAATATATATATATCTATCATTATATATATGTATATTTTAATATATATAACATATTTATTAACATATATAACAATATACCATATATATATTAACATATATAACAATATACCTTTTTTAACATAACATTACAATGTTTGAAGATTTTTCTTTATGTTATAAAAGTGTGTTCTTTTCTATCAAAATAGTTTGCCCATGAATGAGAATGTACAAAGCCCTTTGTGTCTCTCCAATGCAAAGGTATGGCAGCTTTGTAAAATAAAGTTTTTTGACTTGGTCTTCTGTCACTTGAGCCTTACAAAGATCAAACAACTACATGCTACAACAAAGGTTTTTTTTCACCTATACCCCTCTGCTGGACACTTGTAAGACAGGCAATAGTTAGCACATATCTTTATTCTACTGAGCTATTGTAGCTCTGCAGGTGAGAAACCCATGCTGCCTTTCTATTTAGGAAATTGGCTTTAAGAGGAGCCTTGTGACCTTAGATAAAATTGAACTCTACACCTGATTTATTTTTTAACTTCTTTTTTCTTAAATTTGTATATACAATCCTAAAACTGAGCATGAGACATTTGCATTTACGGTAATCCATATGTTCAGGTTTTGCATTGCTTTTCATATGAACTTCATGTTAGATATAATTAGATGCATTGTAACCCATACAGGAGTACCACTTTTTATGTTTAATTTTGACAACATATAAATAAAAAAAATATGTTAGGAAGGCAATGTGCAACTTATTTTGGTAAATGGTTTGAAAATAAAATCACTGTTGTGATCTGATATTTCTCCATTGAATACATTATAAGGGTAGTTTTATAGGGGGTAGATGTTGGCTATAGATGTCCCAACAAAATAGTCAAACTGAATAAACTCTGCAAACACACCTTCTACAGGAAATTATATACTGAACGTGCTGTATGATCAACACAGACTCCATCACAAGTCTCACGTTTAGAAAACTGATACTCCGTAGAAAGGTAACTTTCAACATGAGCAATCCAAGTCGTAACCTGAAGCATTATAATAAAGCAGAGCAACAAACAAACCACCGCCATTGATTAGGCACAAGCTGAATTCATTGGGGTGTAACCTTTGCTGCCGTGCAAAGAATTATACAGTAGGTGACAAAATCCTAATGCAGATCATTACAGTTTCCTAAACTAAAATAACATTTAGGTAAATAAATACTTAAATGTAGTTCAACAGTGAACGTGGCTGTTTGTCTACAGTTACATTTTAAAGCAAGGACAAGCCTGAGAGAAACTAAACAATAAGATTGAGAGTGTTACCTTGACAAACTGTGCTAGCATATAGAATAATACAACCATAGGCATTCATACAGCTTTTGCCGTGTGAAAATGATTAATTTGCTTTAAATTCAACTTTTCTATTTCTGTGATTTAATTTGTGTAACTTACAAACGGTGATAAATCAATGAAAGATGTTTATTTTTTACAGGACAAAGTGGACCTGATTTTTTAAAGGACTCAAGGGAGAAACTGGGTGATCCAGCAAAGCTGGACTGGATTTTCTAAAAATCGTTTGCTAATAGTTGGCAAATGTTTTCAGTCCTGCACCAGATCCATTCCAAAAAATCTAAATATGAAATATAGTATATGTACAGATATCTAAATTAAGAATGTATTATTGTTAGACAATGTATATAAGAAGAAAGAAAGAACAGTGAGGATCATAAGGCCCAATGTGTAGATAAACCATACAGACTTTTTTTTTATTACTCTGATTACAAAACAATAAATATTATCAAGTTGATAGGTCCTCATAGTTTTGCTTCTTAAAGGAAACCTAACGCTGATTATTTGGATGAGACCACCAAGGAAAGAGAGTGTGGCATGTTATGGATTTGTGTGGAGCTCCCAGGACCATACTATTCCTATACAGCAATCTATGTAACTGCCTTAAAAATACATTTGACTTTTCTAAGAGTAATAACATATAAATAGATTAACAGTCTATAAAAATATTTATAATTCATTGTTAATAGACTGACAAACACACAGTGGGTAACAATACATATACGAACGGTGGTAGTATTGGTACATTACAATCATTTTTTTTTATATCTTTGACCCCCCCTTTCCTATCCCATTATGACAACAATTTACACTTTCAGACTCCATAAGATCATAGTAATTACATTATGTTAATTAGAACGGGTAGTGTTTTCACAACTTTCACACTTCATGTCTGGGGCAATCAAACATCAACTTATAGACCCACATGGGAGTAACTGCTAGATATGTTGCCAACACTCATTAAAAATTAGGAAGCTGTTTGATGATATGAATATTACAGAACAAGTTCTATTGAATATGGATCTTTACAATTTGAAATTATTTGTCCCACAACAGAAGGTTAAAAATTTATTAGTTACAAAAAATGATCTACAGAACAAAATTTAAAAGCCTATATAGGTCTAAATAATTTAATTTATTTTAAAGCCTGGAGCTGGGTGAGTTAAAGGGATGTAGACAGAAGGACATCAAGACTGGGGGCAAAGGAGAAGCAGTAAACTATGGCTAAAGGCAGGGGTGTTGGGTAAGAGGAGGGTCAGGCTAAGGGATTGGTAAAAAGAAAGGAGAAGTGATAAAGCAGGAAGTTAGGCCATACAGAGTTCAGACATAAGAGAACAGACGTCACTACAGTGTGAGATTGACATAGAACCTTAGACTCAAAAGGCCATATAGCTTTTAGGCTTAGTGAAGCCACAGCATTAAGCTTTCCATGTAGATAAAAAGCACTGATTCATACAGGTATGTGTTTATCAAAACATAGTTAAGTATATTATGAAAGAAGCTAATGTAAGTATTTTCATTTGATTTTGTAGCAATGTCTTGCAATCTTGGAATAGGAAGCATTAAATGGGCCAATCAGTTGTGCTCCAGTGCACATGTGCCAAGAAAAACCTGATCTTTTCTTCATTGTACAGTGTCAGGGTAAGGACAGGGATAACACATATATGTAAAATTTATTTTCCTGCAGCAGAGGAAATATGGTCTGCATGGGTCGTGTAAATCACAGGATTGAATATAAAAATACAGATCCTTTATCAGATAAAGCGGATCTCATATTTTTATGTGTGACACTAGCTGTTTTAATATAGAGGAACATCCTGGAATGTATTATATGGGTTTAATACATTCATAATGTTATATTATTGTTATGACATAAAAATAAAAGTTCATTTGACTGACTTTTCTGAGAATCCTGAAAGCAAAATCATGTTTTGCTTTCAGACAATTATAATCAAGCTAATTACACTGTTCTAACCTGGAGGAGGAAAGTTCTATCCAAATATTACTGTCACATAGAGCAAAAACAGATTTGCATTATCTGTTAATCTATTTCAGACATTGTAAATGCTTTCCTGTTGTTTAGCATAGCTTCCAACTGTCCTTATTTGGAGGAACAAATCCATCTGTCCCTTTGTTTCTCAGTTTTCTCACTTATTTGTCTGATTTATAGACTATAAAAATGCTATTTCACTACCCAAAGTATTATGTTATTATATTCTTATAAATCTTTAAAATGTTGATTTGTGATTTATAAAAGCCAATTTAAAGGAAAAGCAGCATAAAAAAAGCATTTGTGGGTTTAATCAATTATTCTGCTTTCTATTCTGTCTGCTAAAAACAAAGAGGAGCATGGTTGTGTTCTTTGCATACTTTATGCTGAAAGGTATCATGATCTCTCATCCTAAAAACATTGATCCTTTTTTGTATGTGATTAGTTTCCGCTGATACATATAGATAGTAAACATAAAAATTGTACCAAAGTTTTATAAAAAAGATTTACCTTTACTTACAGAAATGCTTTCCATGCATTATACTATTGTGTTAATAGAATGCTACCTGTTGCCCAGAAGAGGTCAGCAGATTCCCAAATATGTTAAAACATGCCAATCTTAAGGTAAGTGCAATAAATATACATTAGAAAATTATCTATTTTGTGTTTTTCTAAGAATTCACGCATCTTTTACAGGGTAGTTACTAATTTACTAGATCTACACTTAAAAGTTAAGTCAGTCCCTAAAACTGCTATTTCTGTTAAAATCATCCTACATTTTCTTTAGGCTGAATTCACTAGGAACGCAAGCTTGAAGGACTCACAGCTAAAGCTCTTGAGATATGTATAGATGCTACAGTCCAGGTGGTTCTCTTTAAATCTTCCACTTTTAAATTAAAACTAAAAAAGAATTAAAGTAATAAAAATAATAAATTAATAATTGTTAAAATTAGGAAAGGTTTTACTGCACTACTAACCTCTTCTTCTGTGTTGTTTTCCACAGACTCAAAAACCCAATGACCAGCCACAGCCCTTTTCCATGTGACTAAGCTTGCTTTAGCCCAGGACACCACAGATACATTCTCGCAGGGGCCCTTGGCCCTCATGAGAATGCTGCAAATGCCAACCCATTGTCATAGCAAGAAGAGGTGGAGTCATTGGGCCTGATTTATTAAAGCTCTCCAAGGCTGGAAAAGATATCGCGAAACCTGGAATGGAATTCTTAAAAGTCAATTGCTATTTGTTACAATTTTGTAATGCTGGACATCCATTTGACATGGACATCCAATCCTGGAGATCCATTTGAAGTTTGTTGGAACCTTTAGGTTCACTGAAGAAAGTGTATTTTCTCCTACCTTGGAGAGCTTTTATAAATCAGGCCCATTGTGTCATCCAATGGGCTGAAAATGTATCCTATGTATCCTATAAAAAAGACATATAGGGGATCAAACTGAACCATACCTTTAAACTAAACCATGCAGTGTACACCGAACAGACATGATTTTCAAAGTGAACCATGCTGTTACAGCTCCTCAGATAACCGCTGTAAGATTCTAGCCTGGAAATCAAGATTTGAAAGTTCAAGTTAATTGTTACAGAGTATGTCTGTGTTCAATTTTATTAATATTATTTGTATTGTATTTTATTGTATTATATTAATACAACATTATTCCTTTTTCCAATTTGGCTGGAACTGAACCACAGCCAACAGAAACAAATAATTTCCAGCCAACATTAGTGAAACTAGGGAAGACAGTAGGTGTGGTTCACCTAGTTAAAGTCAGCCACAAGGTGATTTAGGAGTTCACCAGCTTTGCACATTACTACTGTACTTACAACCCTGCAGCAAAACCTTTATAAAAGTAATGATCCTGTGCTTTGTATACACCAAATGTAGATGGCACACAGAGTAAATAAAGACAAGGCTCTTCATGGCTTCTCTCTGGCTCTGGAATTCACTTTGCAGTTGCATGGCAGAGTTTTTGTGTACCATGCAGTTCACAACTACTACATATTCAAGTTTCAATTGACTTATTGGATAATGGTATCAGCAAAAGCAGGTAGAATAAAACAGGTAACAGATGCAGAAGTGTAGTCAATATTTTTAAAAGCAAGGCATAGGGAAGGGGATGATAAGGGTACCATGACTAGGGTAGCCCGTACCTTGCCCCCCCACCATTTACCAACATACCTCCTCTCTTGCCAGCCCTTCTCCCTCCTTCTTCTCCATCTTCACCTTACAAACCACACTACAACAATCTGCATTTTAATGGCTGGCAAGCAGCCGTTTATTAATAAGTACAATAAACAATTATAACTTATTATTATGTATCCAAATAATAATTTAACACATATTAAATATATGAAAATAAGCAAATAAATATAACACTGAACAAATAAACACAAACAAACACAAACAAACAAATAAACCAACAAACAACAAACAACAACACATTAAACACCATAATCAACCAATAATAACTTTAATTAACCCGCTTATTTTCTTTGAATTAACCCTTTAATAACCACCTTTCCAAATACTATCTCAACATTTTCCCAACCAACTACTAGGTTGCAGGTCCGGGAGGTAAAGTCCGCCACCACCACATCACATATTCTCCAAACCACCATACCAACCTGGCCCCTAAGCAGCCCAGTACCACCTCAGGGGCCTCCACCTTTTACCACTTAAAGGGGG